>NW_027444983.1:0-165760 GCF_048569485.1 Anomaloglossus baeobatrachus
GAGATAATCGTCTCCATGCTCCAAATCCATTTTAAAGCCATTTTTTAAGGCATTTCGCGCATACATGAAATGAACACATTTTTCTCCAAAACTATAACAGATGCAAGCTTGTCCTGTTTGGTGGAGATGATATTTAATAAAATAAGTATAAATCCACTAAAAGTTTTGTATTGGTTATCTTGCAATCCCGAGATAATCGTCTCCATGCTCCAAATCCATTTTAAAGCCATTTTTAAGGCATTTCGCGCATACATGAAATGAACACATTTTTCTCCAAAACTATAACAGATGCAAGCTTGTCCTGTTTGGTGGAGATGATATTTAATAAAATAAGTAGAAATCCACTAAAAGTTTTGTTTGGTTATCTTGCAATCCCGAGATAATCGTCTCCATGCTCCAAATCTATTTTAAAGCCATTTTTAAGGCATTTCGCGCATACATGAAATGAACACATTTTTCTCCAAAACTATAACAGATGCAAGCTTGTCCTGTTTGGTGGAGATGATATTTAATAAAATAAGTAGAAATCCACTAAAAGTTTTGTTTGGTTATCTTGCAATCCCGAGATAATCGTCTCCATGCTCCAAATCCATTTTAAAGCCATTTTTAAGGCATTTCGCGCATACATGAAATGAACACATTTTTCTCCAAAACTATAACAGATGCAAGCTTGTCCTGTTTGGTGGAGATGATATTTAATAAAATAAGTAGAAATCCACTAAAAGTTTTGTTTGGGTTATCTTGCAATCCCGAGATAATCGTCTCCATGCTCCAAATCCATTTTAAAGCCATTTTTAAGGGCATTTCGCGCATACATGAAATGAACACATTTTTCTCCAAAACTATAACAGATGCAAGCTTGTCCTGTTTGGTGGAGATGATATTTAATAAAATAAGTAGAAATCCACTAAAAGTTTTGTTTGGTTATCTTGCAATCCCGAGATAATCGTCTCCATGCTCCAAATCCATTTTAAAGCCATTTTTAAGGCATTTCGCGCATACATGAAATGAACACATTTTTCTCCAAAACTATAACAGATGCAAGCTTGTCCTGTTTGGTGGAGATGATATTTAATAAAATAAGTAGAAATCCACTAAAAGTTTTGTTTGGTTATCTTGCAATCCCGAGATAATCGTCTCCATGCTCCAAATCCATTTTAAAGCCATTTTTAAGGCATTTCGCGCATACATGAAATGAACACATTTTTCTCCAAAACTATAACAGATGCAAGCTTGTCCTGTTTGGTGGAGATGATATTTAATAAAATAAGTAGAAATCCACTAAAAGTTTTGTTTGGTTATCTTGCAATCCCGAGATAATCGTCTCCATGCTCCAAATCCTATTTTAAAGCCATTTTTAAGGCATTTCGCGCATACAGTGAAATGAACACATTTTTCTCCAAAACTATAACAGATGCAAGCTTGTCCTGTTTGGTGGAGATGATATTTAATAAAATAAGTAGAAATCCACTAAAAGTTTTGTTTGGTTATCTTGCAATCCCGAGATAATCGTCTCCATGCTCCAAATCCATTTTAAAGCCATTTTTAAGGCATTTCGCGCATACATGAAATGAACACATTTTTCTCCAAAACTATAACAGATGCAAGCTTGTCCTGTTTGGTGGAGATGATATTTAATAAAATAAGTAGAAATCCACTAAAAGTTTTGTTTGGTTATCTTGCAATCCCGAGATAATCGTCTCCATGCTCCAAATCCATTTTAAAGCCATTTTTAAGGCATTTCGCGCATACATGAAATGAACACATTTTTCTCCAAAACTATAACAGATGCAAGCTTGTCCTGTTTGGTGGAGATGATATTTAATAAAAATAAGTAGAAATCCACTAAAAGTTTTGTTTGGTTATCTTGCAATCCCGAGATAATCGTCCTCCATGCTCCAAATCCATTTTAAAGCCATTTTTAAGGCATTTCGCGCATACATGAAATGAACACATTTTTCTCCAAAACTATAACAGATGCAAGCTTGTCCTGTTTGGTGGAGATGATATTTAATAAAATAAGTAGAAATCCACTAAAAGTTTTGTTGGTTATCTTGCAATCCCGAGATAATCGTCTCCATGCTCCAAATCCATTTTAAAGCCATTTTTAAGGCATTTCGCGCATACATGAAATGAACACATTTTTCTCTCCAAAACTATAACAGATGCAAGCTTGTCCTGTTTGGTGGAGATGATATTTAATAAAATAAGTAGAAATCCACTAAAGTTTTGTTTGGTTATCTTGCAATCCCGAGATAATCGTCTCCATGCTCCAAATCCATTTTAAAGCCATTTTTAAGGCATTTCGCGCATTACATAAAATGAACACATTTTTCTCCAAAACTATAACAGATGCAAGCTTGTCCTGTTTGGTGGAGATGATATTTAATAAAATAAGTAGAAAATCCACTAAAAGTTTTGTTTGGTTATCTTGCAATCCCGAGATAATCGTCTCCATGCTCCAAATCCATTTTAAAGCCATTTTTAAGGCATTTCGCGCATACATGAAATGAACACATTTTTCTCCAAAACTATAACAGATGCAAGCTTGTCCTGTTTGGTGGAGATGATATTTAATAAAATAAGTAGAAATCCACTAAAAGTTTTGTTTGGTTATCTTGCAATCCCGAGATAATCGTCTCCATGCTCCAAATCCATTTTAAAGCCATTTTTAAGGCATTTCGCGCATACATGAAATGAACACATTTTTCCTCCAAAACTATAACAGATGCAAGCTTGTCCTGTTTGGTGGAGATGATATTTAATAAAATAAGTATAAATCCACTAAAAGTTTTGTTTGGTTATCTTGCAATCCCGAGATAATCGTCTCCATGCTCCAAATCCATTTTAAAGCCATTTTTAAGGCATTTCGCGCATACATGAAATGAACACATTTTTCTCCAAAACTATAACAGATGCAAGCTTGTCCTGTTTGGTGGAGATGATATTTAATAAAATAAGTATAAATCCACTAAAAGTTTTGTTTGGTTATCTTGCAATCCCGAGATAATCGTCTCCATGCTCCAAATCCATTTTAAAGCCATTTTTAAGGCATTTCGCGCATACATGAAATGAACACATTTTTCTCCAAAACTATAACAGATGCAAGCTTGTCCTGTTTGGTGGAGATGATATTTAATAAAATAAGTAGAAATCCACTAAAAGTTTTGTTTGGTTATCTTGCAATCCCGAGATAATCGTCTCCATGCTCCAAATCCTATTTTAAAGCCATTTTTAAGGCATTTCGCGCATACATGAAATGAACACATTTTTCTCCAAAACTATAACAGATGCAAGCTTGTCCTGTTTGGTGGAGATGATATTTAATAAAATAAGTAGAAATCCACTAAAAGTTTTGTTTGGTTATCTTGCAATCCCGAGATAATCGTCTCCATGCTCCAAATCCATTTTAAAGCCATTTTTAAGGCATTTCGCGCATACATGAAATGAACACATTTTTCTCCAAAACTATAACAGATGCAAGCTTGTCCTGTTTGGTGGAGATGATATTTAATAAAATAAGTAGAAATCCACTAAAAGTTTTGTTTGGTTATCTTGCAATCCCGAGATAATCGTCTCCATGCTCCAAATCCATTTTAAAGCCATTTTTAAGGCATTTCGCGCATACATGAAATGAACACATTTTTCTCCAAAACTATAACAGATGCAAGCTTGTCCTGTTTGGTGGAGATGATATTTAATAAAATAAGTAGAAATCCACTAAAAGTTTTGTTTGGTTATCTTGCAATCCCGAGATAATCGTCTCCATGCTCCAAATCCATTTTAAAGCCATTTTTAAGGCATTTCGCGCATACATGAAATGAACACATTTTTCTCCAAAACTATAACAGATGCAAGCTTGTCCTGTTTGGTGGAGATGATATTTAATAAAATAAGTAGAAATCCACTAAAAGTTTTGTTTGGTTATCTCTGCAATCCCGAGATAATCGTCTCCATGCTCCAAATCCATTTTAAAAGCCATTTTTAAGGCATTTCGCGCATACATGAAATGAACACATTTTTCTCCAAAACTATAACAGATGCAAGCTTGTCCTGTTTGGTGGAGATGATATTTAATAAAATAAGTAGAAATCCACTAAAAGTTTTGTTTGGTTATCTTGCAATCCCGAGATAATCGTCTCCATGCTCCAAATCCATTTTAAAGCCATTTTTAAGGCATTTCGCGCATACATGAAATGAACACATTTTTCTCCAAAACTATAACAGATGCAAGCTTGTCCTGTTTGGTGGAGATGATATTTAATAAAATAAGTAGAAATCCACTAAAAGTTTTGTTTGGTTATCTTGCAATCCCGAGATAATCGTCTCCATGCTCCAAATCCATTTTAAAGCCATTTTTAAGGCATTTCGCGCATACATGAAATGAACACATTTTTCTCCCAAAACTATAACAGATGCAAGCTTGTCCTGTTTGGTGGAGATGATATTTAATAAAATAAGTAGAAATCCACTAAAAGTTTTGTTTGGTTATCTTGCAATCCCGAGATAATCGTCTCCATGCTCCCAAATCCATTTTAAAAGCCAATTTTTAAGGCATTTCGCGCATACATGAAATGAACACATTTTTTCTCCAAAACTATAACAGATGCAAGCTTGTCCTGTTTGGTGGAGATGATATTTAATAAAATAAGTAGAAATCCACTAAAAGTTTTGTTTGGTTATCTTGCAATCCCGAGATAATCGTCTCCATGCTCCCAAATCCATTTTAAAGCCATTTTTAAGGCATTTCGCGCATACATGAAATGAACACATTTTTCTCCAAAACTATAACAGATGCAAGCTTGTCCTGTTTGGTGGAGATGATATTTAATAAAATAAGTAGAAATCCACTAAAAGTTTTGTTTGGTTATCTTGCAATCCCGAGATAATCGTCTCCATGCTCCAAATCCATTTTAAAGCCATTTTTAAGGCATTTCGCGCATACATGAAATGAACACATTTTTCTCCAAAACTATAACAGATGCAAGCTTGTCCTGTTTGGTGGAGATGATATTTAATAAAATAAGTAGAAATCCACTAAAAGTTTTGTTTGGTTATCTTGCAATCCCGAGATAATCGTCTCCATGCTCCAAATCCATTTTAAAGCCATTTTTAAGGCATTTCGCGCATACATGAAATGAACACATTTTTCTCCAAAACTATAACAGATGCAAGCTTGTCCTGTTTGGTGGAGATGATATTTAATAAAATAAGTAGAAATCCACTAAAAAGTTTTGTTTGGTTATCTTGCAATCCCGAATAATCGTCTCCATGCTCCAAATCCATTTTAAAGCCATTTTTAAGGCATTTCGCGCATACTTATTTTATTAAATATCATCTCCACCAAACAGGACAAGCTTGCATCTGTTATAGTTTTGGAGAAAAATGTTGTTCATTTCATGTATGCGCGAAATGCCCTTAAAAATGGCTTTAAAATGGATTTGGGAGCATGGAGACGATTATCTCGGGATTGCAAGATAACCAAACAAAACTTTTAGTGGATTTCTACTTATTTTATTAAATATCATCTCCACCAAACAGGACAAGCTTGCATCTGTTATAGTTTTGGAGAAAAATGTGTTCATTTCATGTATGCGCGAAATGCCTTAAAAATGGCTTTAAAATGGATTTGGGAGCATGGAGACGATTATCTCGGGATTGCAAGATAACCAAACAAAACTTTTAGTGGATTTCTACTTATTTTATTAAATATCATCTCCACCAAACAGGACAAGCTTGCATCTGTTATAGTTTTGGAGAAAAATGTGTTCATTTCATGTATGCGCGAAATGCCTTAAAAATGGCTTTAAAATGGATTTGGAGCATGGAGACGATTATCTCGGGATTGCAAGATAACCAAACAAAACTTTTAGTGGATTTCTACTTATTTTATTAAATATCATCTCCACCAAACAGGACAAGCTTGCATCTGTTATAGTTTTGGAGAAAAATGTGTTCATTTCATGTATGCGCGAAATGCCTTAAAAATGGCTTTAAAATGGATTTGGAGCATGGAGACGATTATCTCGGGATTGCAAGATAACCAAACAAAACTTTTAGTGGATTTCTACTTATTTTATTAAATATCATCTCCACCAAACAGGACAAGCTTGCATCTGTTATAGTTTTGGAGAAAAATGTGTTCATTTCATGTATGCGCGAAATGCCTTAAAAATGGCTTTAAAATGGATTTGGAGCATGGAGACGATTATCTCGGGATTGCAAGATAACCAAACAAAACTTTTAGTGGATTTCTACTTATTTTATTAAATATCATCTCCACCAAACAGGACAAGCTTGCATCTGTTATAGTTTTGGAGAAAAATGTGTTCATTTCATGTATGCGCGAAATGCCTTAAAAATGGCTTTAAAATGGATTTGGAGCATGGAGACGATTATCTCGGGATTGCAAGATAACCAAACAAAACTTTTAGTGGATTTCTACTTATTTTATTAAATATCATCTCCACCAAACAGGACAAGCTTGCATCTGTTATAGTTTTGGAGAAAAATGTGTTCATTTCATGTATGCGCGAAATGCCTTAAAAATGGCTTTAAAATGGATTTGGAGCATGGAGACGATTATCTCGGGATTGCAAGATAACCAAACAAAACTTTTAGTGGATTTCTACTTATTTTATTAAATATCATCTCCACCAAACAGGACAAGCTTGCATCTGTTATAGTTTTGGAGAAAAATGTGTTCATTTCATGTATGCGCGAAATGCCTTAAAAATGGCTTTAAAATGGATTTGGAGCATGGAGACGATTATCTCGGGATTGCAAGATAACCAAACAAAACTTTTAGTGGATTTCTACTTATTTTATTAAATATCATCTCCACCAAACAGGACAAGCTTGCATCTGTTATAGTTTTGGAGAAAAATGTGTTCATTTCATGTATGCGCGAAATGCCTTAAAAATGGCTTTAAAATGGATTTGGAGCATGGAGACGATTATCTCGGGATTGCAAGATAACCAAACAAAACTTTTAGTGGATTTCTACTTATTTTATTAAATATCATCTCCACCAAACAGGACAAGCTTGCATCTGTTATAGTTTTGGAGAAAAATGTGTTCATTTCATGTATGCGCGAAATGCCTTAAAAATGGCTTTAAAATGGATTTGGAGCATGGAGACGATTATCTCGGGATTGCAAGATAACCAAACAAAACTTTTAGTGGATTTCTACTTATTTTATTAAATATCATCTCCACCAAACAGGACAAGCTTGCATCTGTTATAGTTTTGGAGAAAAATGTGTTCATTTCATGTATGCGCGAAATGCCTTAAAAATGGCTTTAAAATGGATTTGGAGCATGGAGACGATTATCTCGGGATTGCAAGATAACCAAACAAAACTTTTAGTGGATTTCTACTTATTTTATTAAATATCATCTCCACCAAACAGGACAAGCTTGCATCTGTTATAGTTTTGGAGAAAAATGTGTTCATTTCATGTATGCGCGAAATGCCTTAAAAATGGCTTTAAAATGGATTTGGAGCATGGAGACGATTATCTCGGGATTGCAAGATAACCAAACAAAACTTTTAGTGGATTTCTACTTATTTTATTAAATATCATCTCCACCAAACAGGACAAGCTTGCATCTGTTATAGTTTTGGAGAAAAATGTGTTCATTTCATGTATGCGCGAAATGCCTTAAAAATGGCTTTAAAATGGATTTGGAGCATGGAGACGATTATCTCGGGATTGCAAGATAACCAAACAAAACTTTTAGTGGATTTCTACTTATTTTATTAAATATCATCTCCACCAAACAGGACAAGCTTGCATCTGTTATAGTTTTGGAGAAAAATGTGTTCATTTCATGTATGCGCGAAATGCCTTAAAAATGGCTTTAAAATGGATTTGGAGCATGGAGACGATTATCTCGGGATTGCAAGATAACCAAACAAAACTTTTAGTGGATTTCTACTTATTTTATTAAATATCATCTCCACCAAACAGGACAAGCTTGCATCTGTTATAGTTTTGGAGAAAAATGTGTTCATTTCATGTATGCGCGAAATGCCTTAAAAATGGCTTTAAAATGGATTTGGAGCATGGAGACGATTATCTCGGGATTGCAAGATAACCAAACAAAACTTTTAGTGGATTTCTACTTATTTTATTAAATATCATCTCCACCAAACAGGACAAGCTTGCATCTGTTATAGTTTTGGAGAAAAATGTGTTCATTTCATGTATGCGCGAAATGCCTTAAAAATGGCTTTAAAATGGATTTGGAGCATGGAGACGATTATCTCGGGATTGCAAGATAACCAAACAAAACTTTTAGTGGATTTCTACTTATTTTATTAAATATCATCTCCACCAAACAGGACAAGCTTGCATCTGTTATAGTTTTGGAGAAAAATGTGTTCATTTCATGTATGCGCGAAATGCCTTAAAAATGGCTTTAAAATGGATTTGGAGCATGGAGACGATTATCTCGGGATTGCAAGATAACCAAACAAAACTTTTAGTGGATTTCTACTTATTTTATTAAATATCATCTCCACCAAACAGGACAAGCTTGCATCTGTTATAGTTTTGGAGAAAAATGTGTTCATTTCATGTATGCGCGAAATGCCTTAAAAATGGCTTTAAAATGGATTTGGAGCATGGAGACGATTATCTCGGGATTGCAAGATAACCAAACAAAACTTTTAGTGGATTTCTACTTATTTTATTAAATATCATCTCCACCAAACAGGACAAGCTTGCATCTGTTATAGTTTTGGAGAAAAATGTGTTCATTTCATGTATGCGCGAAATGCCTTAAAAATGGCTTTAAAATGGATTTGGAGCATGGAGACGATTATCTCGGGATTGCAAGATAACCAAACAAAACTTTTAGTGGATTTCTACTTATTTTATTAAATATCATCTCCACCAAACAGGACAAGCTTGCATCTGTTATAGTTTTGGAGAAAAATGTGTTCATTTCATGTATGCGCGAAATGCCTTAAAAATGGCTTTAAAATGGATTTGGAGCATGGAGACGATTATCTCGGGATTGCAAGATAACCAAACAAAACTTTTAGTGGATTTCTACTTATTTTATTAAATATCATCTCCACCAAACAGGACAAGCTTGCATCTGTTATAGTTTTGGAGAAAAATGTGTTCATTTCATGTATGCGCGAAATGCCTTAAAAATGGCTTTAAAATGGATTTGGAGCATGGAGACGATTATCTCGGGATTGCAAGATAACCAAACAAAACTTTTAGTGGATTTCTACTTATTTTATTAAATATCATCTCCACCAAACAGGACAAGCTTGCATCTGTTATAGTTTTGGAGAAAAATGTGTTCATTTCATGTATGCGCGAAATGCCTTAAAAATGGCTTTAAAATGGATTTGGAGCATGGAGACGATTATCTCGGGATTGCAAGATAACCAAACAAAACTTTTAGTGGATTTCTACTTATTTTATTAAATATCATCTCCACCAAACAGGACAAGCTTGCATCTGTTATAGTTTTGGAGAAAAATGTGTTCATTTCATGTATGCGCGAAATGCCTTAAAAATGGCTTTAAAATGGATTTGGAGCATGGAGACGATTATCTCGGGATTGCAAGATAACCAAACAAAACTTTTAGTGGATTTCTACTTATTTTATTAAATATCATCTCCACCAAACAGGACAAGCTTGCATCTGTTATAGTTTTGGAGAAAAATGTGTTCATTTCATGTATGCGCGAAATGCCTTAAAAATGGCTTTAAAATGGATTTGGAGCATGGAGACGATTATCTCGGGATTGCAAGATAACCAAACAAAACTTTTAGTGGATTTCTACTTATTTTATTAAATATCATCTCCACCAAACAGGACAAGCTTGCATCTGTTATAGTTTTGGAGAAAAATGTGTTCATTTCATGTATGCGCGAAATGCCTTAAAAATGGCTTTAAAATGGATTTGGAGCATGGAGACGATTATCTCGGGATTGCAAGATAACCAAACAAAACTTTTAGTGGATTTCTACTTATTTTATTAAATATCATCTCCACCAAACAGGACAAGCTTGCATCTGTTATAGTTTTGGAGAAAAATGTGTTCATTTCATGTATGCGCGAAATGCCTTAAAAATGGCTTTAAAATGGATTTGGAGCATGGAGACGATTATCTCGGGATTGCAAGATAACCAAACAAAACTTTTAGTGGATTTCTACTTATTTTATTAAATATCATCTCCACCAAACAGGACAAGCTTGCATCTGTTATAGTTTTGGAGAAAAATGTGTTCATTTCATGTATGCGCGAAATGCCTTAAAAATGGCTTTAAAATGGATTTGGAGCATGGAGACGATTATCTCGGGATTGCAAGATAACCAAACAAAACTTTTAGTGGATTTCTACTTATTTTATTAAATATCATCTCCACCAAACAGGACAAGCTTGCATCTGTTATAGTTTTGGAGAAAAATGTGTTCATTTCATGTATGCGCGAAATGCCTTAAAAATGGCTTTAAAATGGATTTGGAGCATGGAGACGATTATCTCGGGATTGCAAGATAACCAAACAAAACTTTTAGTGGATTTCTACTTATTTTATTAAATATCATCTCCACCAAACAGGACAAGCTTGCATCTGTTATAGTTTTGGAGAAAAATGTGTTCATTTCATGTATGCGCGAAATGCCTTAAAAATGGCTTTAAAATGGATTTGGAGCATGGAGACGATTATCTCGGGATTGCAAGATAACCAAACAAAACTTTTAGTGGATTTCTACTTATTTTATTAAATATCATCTCCACCAAACAGGACAAGCTTGCATCTGTTATAGTTTTGGAGAAAAATGTGTTCATTTCATGTATGCGCGAAATGCCTTAAAAATGGCTTTAAAATGGATTTGGAGCATGGAGACGATTATCTCGGGATTGCAAGATAACCAAACAAAACTTTTAGTGGATTTCTACTTATTTTATTAAATATCATCTCCACCAAACAGGACAAGCTTGCATCTGTTATAGTTTTGGAGAAAAATGTGTTCATTTCATGTATGCGCGAAATGCCTTAAAAATGGCTTTAAAATGGATTTGGAGCATGGAGACGATTATCTCGGGATTGCAAGATAACCAAACAAAACTTTTAGTGGATTTCTACTTATTTTATTAAATATCATCTCCACCAAACAGGACAAGCTTGCATCTGTTATAGTTTTGGAGAAAAATGTGTTCATTTCATGTATGCGCGAAATGCCTTAAAAATGGCTTTAAAATGGATTTGGAGCATGGAGACGATTATCTCGGGATTGCAAGATAACCAAACAAAACTTTTAGTGGATTTCTACTTATTTTATTAAATATCATCTCCACCAAACAGGACAAGCTTGCATCTGTTATAGTTTTGGAGAAAAATGTGTTCATTTCATGTATGCGCGAAATGCCTTAAAAATGGCTTTAAAATGGATTTGGAGCATGGAGACGATTATCTCGGGATTGCAAGATAACCAAACAAAACTTTTAGTGGATTTCTACTTATTTTATTAAATATCATCTCCACCAAACAGGACAAGCTTGCATCTGTTATAGTTTTGGAGAAAAATGTGTTCATTTCATGTATGCGCGAAATGCCTTAAAAATGGCTTTAAAATGGATTTGGAGCATGGAGACGATTATCTCGGGATTGCAAGATAACCAAACAAAACTTTTAGTGGATTTCTACTTATTTTATTAAATATCATCTCCACCAAACAGGACAAGCTTGCATCTGTTATAGTTTTGGAGAAAAATGTGTTCATTTCATGTATGCGCGAAATGCCTTAAAAATGGCTTTAAAATGGATTTGGAGCATGGAGACGATTATCTCGGGATTGCAAGATAACCAAACAAAACTTTTAGTGGATTTCTACTTATTTTATTAAATATCATCTCCACCAAACAGGACAAGCTTGCATCTGTTATAGTTTTGGAGAAAAATGTGTTCATTTCATGTATGCGCGAAATGCCTTAAAAATGGCTTTAAAATGGATTTGGAGCATGGAGACGATTATCTCGGGATTGCAAGATAACCAAACAAAACTTTTAGTGGATTTCTACTTATTTTATTAAATATCATCTCCACCAAACAGGACAAGCTTGCATCTGTTATAGTTTTGGAGAAAAATGTGTTCATTTCATGTATGCGCGAAATGCCTTAAAAATGGCTTTAAAATGGATTTGGAGCATGGAGACGATTATCTCGGGATTGCAAGATAACCAAACAAAACTTTTAGTGGATTTCTACTTATTTTATTAAATATCATCTCCACCAAACAGGACAAGCTTGCATCTGTTATAGTTTTGGAGAAAAATGTGTTCATTTCATGTATGCGCGAAATGCCTTAAAAATGGCTTTAAAATGGATTTGGAGCATGGAGACGATTATCTCGGGATTGCAAGATAACCAAACAAAACTTTTAGTGGATTTCTACTTATTTTATTAAATATCATCTCCACCAAACAGGACAAGCTTGCATCTGTTATAGTTTTGGAGAAAAATGTGTTCATTTCATGTATGCGCGAAATGCCTTAAAAATGGCTTTAAAATGGATTTGGAGCATGGAGACGATTATCTCGGGATTGCAAGATAACCAAACAAAACTTTTAGTGGATTTCTACTTATTTTATTAAATATCATCTCCACCAAACAGGACAAGCTTGCATCTGTTATAGTTTTGGAGAAAAATGTGTTCATTTCATGTATGCGCGAAATGCCTTAAAAATGGCTTTAAAATGGATTTGGAGCATGGAGACGATTATCTCGGGATTGCAAGATAACCAAACAAAACTTTTAGTGGATTTCTACTTATTTTATTAAATATCATCTCCACCAAACAGGACAAGCTTGCATCTGTTATAGTTTTGGAGAAAAATGTGTTCATTTCATGTATGCGCGAAATGCCTTAAAAATGGCTTTAAAATGGATTTGGAGCATGGAGACGATTATCTCGGGATTGCAAGATAACCAAACAAAACTTTTAGTGGATTTCTACTTATTTTATTAAATATCATCTCCACCAAACAGGACAAGCTTGCATCTGTTATAGTTTTGGAGAAAAATGTGTTCATTTCATGTATGCGCGAAATGCCTTAAAAATGGCTTTAAAATGGATTTGGAGCATGGAGACGATTATCTCGGGATTGCAAGATAACCAAACAAAACTTTTAGTGGATTTCTACTTATTTTATTAAATATCATCTCCACCAAACAGGACAACCTTGCATCTGTTATAGTTTTGGAGAAAAATGTGTTCATTTCATGTATGCGCGAAATGCCTTAAAAATGGCTTTAAAATGGATTTGGAGCATGGAGACGATTATCTCGGGATTGCAAGATAACCAAACAAAACTTTTAGTGGATTTCTACTTATTTTATTAAATATCATCTCCACCAAACAGGACAAGCTTGCATCTGTTATAGTTTTGGAGAAAAATGTGTTCATTTCATGTATGCGCGAAATGCCTTAAAAATGGCTTTAAAATGGATTTGGAGCATGGAGACGATTATCTCGGGATTGCAAGATAACCAAACAAAACTTTTAGTGGATTTCTACTTATTTTATTAAATATCATCTCCACCAAACAGGACAAGCTTGCATCTGTTATAGTTTTGGAGAAAAATGTGTTCATTTCATGTATGCGCGAAATGCCTTAAAAATGGCTTTAAAATGGATTTGGAGCATGGAGACGATTATCTCGGGATTGCAAGATAACCAAACAAAACTTTTAGTGGATTTCTACTTATTTTATTAAATATCATCTCCACCAAACAGGACAAGCTTGCATCTGTTATAGTTTTGGAGAAAAATGTGTTCATTTCATGTATGCGCGAAATGCCTTAAAAATGGCTTTAAAATGGATTTGGAGCATGGAGACGATTATCTCGGGATTGCAAGATAACCAAACAAAACTTTTAGTGGATTTCTACTTATTTTATTAAATATCATCTCCACCAAACAGGACAAGCTTGCATCTGTTATAGTTTTGGAGAAAAATGTGTTCATTTCATGTTTGCGCGAAATGCCTTAAAAATGGCTTTAAAATGGATTTGGAGCATGGAGACGATTATCTCGGGATTGCAAGATAACCAAACAAAACTTTTAGTGGATTTCTACTTATTTTATTAAATATCATCTCCACCAAACAGGACAAGCTTGCATCTGTTATAGTTTTGGAGAAAAATGTGTTCATTTCATGTATGCGCGAAATGCCTTAAAAATGGCTTTAAAATGGATTTGGAGCATGGAGACGATTATCTCGGGATTGCAAGATAACCAAACAAAACTTTTAGTGGATTTCTACTTATTTTATTAAATATCATCTCCACCAAACAGGACAAGCTTGCATCTGTTATAGTTTTGGAGAAAAATGTGTTCATTTCATGTATGCGCGAAATGCCTTAAAAATGGCTTTAAAATGGATTTGGAGCATGGAGACGATTATCTCGGGATTGCAAGATAACCAAACAAAACTTTTAGTGGACTTCTACTTATTTTATTAAATATCATCTCCACCAAACAGGACAAGCTTGCATCTGTTATAGTTTTGGAGAAAAATGTGTTCATTTCATGTATGCGCGAAATGCCTTAAAAATGGCTTTAAAATGGATTTGCAAAGTCCAATAGCCACGTATAGGATGCCACTAGGTACACTGAGTGTTTGCTAGTATAATGGCTTACTTATAATTAGTTGGAGTGTGCAACGCAGGCAGATGCGCTCTGCAAATGTCTTGGCACTAGTGGGACTATAGCAAAGTCCAATAGCCACGTATAGGATGCCACTAGGTACACTGAGTGTTTGCTAGTATAATGGCTTACTTATAATTAGTTGGAGTGTGCAACGCAGGCAGATGCGCTCTGCAAATGTCTTGGCACTAGTGGGACTATAGCAAGGTCCAATAGCCACGTATAGGATGCCACTAGGTACACTGAGTGTTTGCTAGTATAATGGCTTACTTATAATTAGTTGGAGTGTGCAACGCAGGCAGATGCGCTCTGCAAATGTCTTGGCACTAGTGGGACTATAGCAAAGTCCAATAGCTACAGATAGGATGCCACTAGGTACACTGAGTGTTTGCTAGTATAATGGACCTGACATTACCTCTCTACTAACCAGAATCCCACAATGTCTGTCTGCTATTTCATCCTTCTTCTCTGTGCGATTCCTAAAACTTAACATGGACAAAACAGAATTCATTGTCTTTCCTCCTCCTCACTCATCTCCTCCAACAAGCCTTTCCATCAAACTCGATGGTTGCTTACTCTCCCCAGTCTCACAAGCTCGTTGCCTTGGAGTGACCCTCGACTCTGCTCTATCCTTCAAGCCACACATCCAAGCCCTCTTCACCTCATGCCGATTACAACTCAAAAACATCTCCCGGATCCGTGCTTTCCTTAACCAAGAATCAGCAAAAACATTAGTGCATGCCCTCATCATCTCCCGCCTCGACTACTGCAACCTCCTGCTCTCTGGCCTCCCTTCCAACACTCTTGCACCCCTCCAATCTATCCTAAACTCTGCGGCCCGCTTAATCCACCTCTCCCCTCGCTACTCCCCAGCCTCGCCACTCTGCCAATCCCTTCACTGGCTTCCCATCACCCAACGACTCCAGTTCAAAACACTAACTATGACATACAAAGCCATGCACAACCTGTCTCCTCCCTACATCTGTGACCTAGTCTCCCGGTACCTACCTGCACGCAACCTCAGATCCTCACAAGATCTCCTTCTCTGCTCCTCCCTTATCTCCTCTTCCCACAATCGCGTACAAGATTTCTCCCGTGCATCCCCCATACTTTGGAATGCTCTACCTCAGCACATCAGACTCTCCCCTACCGTGGAAAGCTTCAAGAGGAACCTCAAGACCCACCTCTTCCAACAAGCCTATAACCTACAACAGCCCTCAGTCCAGTAGACCACTGCGCAACCAGCTCTGTCCTCACCTATTGTACCATCACCCATTCCCTGTAGACTGTAAGCCCTCGCGGGCAGGGTCCTCTCTCCTCCTGTACCAGTCTGTTATGTACTGTTAATGATTGTTGTACGTATACCCTTTCACTTGTAAAGCGCCATGGAATAAATGGCGCTATAATAATAAATAATAATAATAATAATAATAATGGCTTACTTATAATTAGTTGGAGTGTGCAACGCAGGCAGATGCGCTCTGCAAATGTCTTGGCACTAGTGGGACTATAGCAAGGTCCAATAGCCACGTATAGGATGCCACTAGGTACACTGAGTGTTTGCTAGTATAATGGCTTACTTATAATTAGTTGGAGTGTGCAACGCAGGCAGATGCGCTCTGCAAATGTCTTGGCACTAGTGGGACTATAGCAAGGTCCAATAGCCATGTATAGGATGCCACTAGGTACACTGAGTGTTTGCTAGTATAATGGCTTACTTATAATTAGTTGGAGTGTGCAACGCAGGCAGATGCGCTCTGCAAATGTCTTGGCACTAGTGGGACTATAGCAAAGTCCAATAGCCACAGATAGGATGCCACTAGGTACACTGAGTGTTTGCTAGTATAATGGCTTACTTATAATTAGTTGGAGTGTGCAACGCAGGCAGATGCGCTCTGCAAATGTCTTGGCACTAGTGGGACTATAGCAAAGTCCAATAGCCACGTATAGGATGCCACTAGGTACACTGAGTGTTTGCTAGTAAAATTGCTTAGTTTAAAAAAGTTGGAGTGTGCAATGCAGGCAGACGTGCTCTGCAAATGTCTTTGCACTAGTGGGACTATAGCAAAGTCCAATAGCCACGTATAGGATGCCACTAGGTACACTGAGTGTTTGCTAGTATAATGGCTAAGTTAAAATTAGTTGGAGTGTGCAACGCAGGCAGATGCGCTCTGCAAATGTCTTGGCACTAGTGGGACTATAGCAAAGTCCAATAGCCACGTATAGGATGCCACTAGGTACACTGAGTGTTTGCTAGTATAATGGCTTACTTATAATTAATTGGAGTGTGCAACGCAGGCAGATGCGCTCTGCAAATGTCTTGGCACTAGTGGGACTATAGCAAAGTCCAATAGCCACGTATAGGATGCCACTAGGTACACTGAGTGTTTGCTAGTATAATGGCTAAGTTAAAATTAGTTGGAGTGTGCAACGCAGGCAGATGCGCTCTGCAAATGTCTTGGCACTAGTGGGACTATAGCAAAGTCCAATAGCCACGTATAGGATGCCACTAGGTACACTGAGTGTTTGCTAGTATAATGGCTTACTTATAATTAGTTGGAGTGTGCAACGCAGGCAGATGCGCTCTGCAAATGTCTTGGCACTAGTGGGACTATAGCAAAGTCCAATAGCCACGTATAGGATGCCACTAGGTACACTGAGTGTTTGCTAGTATAATGGCTTACTTATAATTAGTTGGAGTGTGCAACGCAGGCAGATGCGCTCTGCAAATGTCTTGGCACTAGTGGGACTATAGCAAAGTCCAATAGCCACAGATAGGATGCCACTAGGTACACTGAGTGTTTGCTAGTATAATGGCTTACTTATAATTAGTTGGAGTGTGCAACGCAGGCAGATGCGCTCTGCAAATGTCTTGGCACTAGTGGGACTATAGCAAGGTCCAATAGCCACGTATAGGATGCCACTAGGTACACTGAGTGTTTGCTAGTATAATGGCTTACTTATAATTAGTTGGAGTGTGCAACGCAGGCAGATGCGCTCTGCAAATGTCTTGGCACTAGTGGGACTATAGCAAAGTCCAATAGCCACGTATAGGATGCCACTAGGTACACTGAGTGTTTGCTAGTATAATGGCTTACTTATAATTAGTTGGAGTGTGCAACGCAGGCAGATGCGCTCTGCAAATGTCTTGGCACTAGTGGGACTATAGCAAGGTCCAATAGCCACGTATAGGATGCCACTAGGTACACTGAGTGTTTGCTAGTATAATGGCTTACTTATAATTAGTTGGAGTGTGCAACGCAGGCAGATGCGCTCTGCAAATGTCTTGGCACTAGTGGGACTATAGCAAAGTCCAATAGCCACAGATAGGATGCCACTAGGTACACTGAGTGTTTGCTAGTATAATGGCTTACTTATAATTAGTTGGAGTGTGCAACGCAGGCAGATGCGCTCTGCAAATGTCTTGGCACTAGTGGGACTATAGCAAAGTCCAATAGCCACGTATAGGATGCCACTAGGTACACTGAGTGTTTGCTAGTAAAATTGCTTAGTTTAAAAAAGTTGGAGTGTGCAATGCAGGCAGACGTGCTCTGCAAATGTCTTTGCACTAGTGGGACTATAGCAAAGTCCAATAGCCACGTATAGGATGCCACTAGGTACACTGAGTGTTTGCTAGTATAATGGCTAAGTTAAAATTAGTTGGAGTGTGCAACGCAGGCAGATGCGCTCTGCAAATGTCTTGGCACTAGTGGGACTATAGCAAAGTCCAATAGCCACGTATAGGATGCCACTAGGTACACTGAGTGTTTGCTAGTATAATGGCTTACTTATAATTAGTTGGAGTGTGCAACGCAGGCAGATGCGCTCTGCAAATGTCTTGGCACTAGTGGGACTATAGCAAAGTCCAATAGCCACGTATAGGATGCCACTAGGTACACTGAGTGTTTGCTAGTATAATGGCTAAGTTAAAATTAGTTGGAGTGTGCAACGCAGGCAGATGCGCTCTGCAAATGTCTTGGCACTAGTGGGACTATAGCAAAGTCCAATAGCCACGTATAGGATGCCACTAGGTACACTGAGTGTTTGCTAGTATAATGGCTTACTTATAATTAGTTGGAGTGTGCAACGCAGGCAGATGCGCTCTGCAAATGTCTTGGCACTAGTGGGACTATAGCAAAGTCCAATAGCCACGTATAGGATGCCACTAGGTACACTGAGTGTTTGCTAGTATAATGGCTTACTTATAATTAGTTGGAGTGTGCAACGCAGGCAGATGCGCTCTGCAAATGTCTTGGCACTAGTGGGACTATAGCAAAGTCCAATAGCCACAGATAGGATGCCACTAGGTACACTGAGTGTTTGCTAGTATAATGGCTTACTTATAATTAGTTGGAGTGTGCAACGCAGGCAGATGCGCTCTGCAAATGTCTTGGCACTAGTGGGACTATAGCAAGGTCCAATAGCCACGTATAGGATGCCACTAGGTACACTGAGTGTTTGCTAGTATAATGGCTTACTTATAATTAGTTGGAGTGTGCAACGCAGGCAGATGCGCTCTGCAAATGTCTTGGCACTAGTGGGACTATAGCAAAGTCCAATAGCCACGTATAGGATGCCACTAGGTACACTGAGTGTTTGCTAGTATAATGGCTTACTTATAATTAGTTGGAGTGTGCAACGCAGGCAGATGCGCTCTGCAAATGTCTTGGCACTAGTGGGACTATAGCAAGGTCCAATAGCCACGTATAGGATGCCACTAGGTACACTGAGTGTTTGCTAGTATAATGGCTTACTTATAATTAGTTGGAGTGTGCAACGCAGGCAGATGCGCTCTGCAAATGTCTTGGCACTAGTGGGACTATAGCAAAGTCCAATAGCCACGTATAGGATGCCACTAGGTACACTGAGTGTTTGCTAGTAAAATTGCTTAGTTTAAAAAAGTTGGAGTGTGCAATGCAGGCAGACGTGCTCTGCAAATGTCTTTGCACTAGTGGGACTATAGCAAAGTCCAATAGCCACGTATAGGATGCCACTAGGTACACTGAGTGTTTGCTAGTATAATGGCTAAGTTAAAATTAGTTGGAGTGTGCAACGCAGGCAGATGCGCTCTGCAAATGTCTTGGCACTAGTGGGACTATAGCAAAGTCCAATAGCCACGTATAGGATGCCACTAGGTACACTGAGTGTTTGCTAGTATAATGGCTTACTTATAATTAGTTGGAGTGTGCAACGCAGGCAGATGCGCTCTGCAAATGTCTTGGCACTAGTGGGACTATAGCAAAGTCCAATAGCCACGTATAGGATGCCACTAGGTACACTGAGTGTTTGCTAGTATAATGGCTAAGTTAAAATTAGTTGGAGTGTGCAACGCAGGCAGATGCGCTCTGCAAATGTATTGGCACTAGTGGGACTATAGCAAAGTCCAATAGCCACGTATAGGATGCCACTAGGTACACTGAGTGTTTGCTAGTATAATGGCTTACTTATAATTAGTTGGAGTGTGCAACGCAGGCAGATGCGCTCTGCAAATGTCTTGGCACTAGTGGGACTATAGCAAAGTCCAATAGCCACGTATAGGATGCCACTAGGTACACTGAGTGTTTGCTAGTATAATGGCTTACTTATAATTAGTTGGAGTGTGCAACGCAGGCAGATGCGCTCTGCAAATGTCTTGGCACTAGTGGGACTATAGCAAAGTCCAATAGCCACAGATAGGATGCCACTAGGTACACTGAGTGTTTGCTAGTATAATGGCTTACTTATAATTAGTTGGAGTGTGCAACGCAGGCAGATGCGCTCTGCAAATGTCTTGGCACTAGTGGGACTATAGCAAGGTCCAATAGCCACGTATAGGATGCCACTAGGTACACTGAGTGTTTGCTAGTATAATGGCTTACTTATAATTAGTTGGAGTGTGCAACGCAGGCAGATGCGCTCTGCAAATGTCTTGGCACTAGTGGGACTATAGCAAAGTCCAATAGCCACGTATAGGATGCCACTAGGTACACTGAGTGTTTGCTAGTATAATGGCTTACTTATAATTAGTTGGAGTGTGCAACGCAGGCAGATGCGCTCTGCAAATGTCTTGGCACTAGTGGGACTATAGCAAGGTCCAATAGCCACGTATAGGATGCCACTAGGTACACTGAGTGTTTGCTAGTATAATGGCTTACTTATAATTAGTTGGAGTGTGCAACGCAGGCAGATGCGCTCTGCAAATGTCTTGGCACTAGTGGGACTATAGCAAAGTCCAATAGCCACGTATAGGATGCCATTAGGTACACTGAGTGTTTGCTAGTATAATGGTTAAGTTAAAATTAGTTGGAGTGTGCAACGCAGGCAGATGCGCTCTGCAAATGTCTTGGCACTAGTGGGACTATAGCAAAGTCCAATAGCCACGTATAGGATGCCACTAGGTACACTGAGTGTTTGCTAGTAAAATTGCTTAGTTTAAAAAAGTTGGAGTGTGCAATGCAGGCAGACGTGCTCTGCAAATGTCTTTGCACTAGTGGGACTATAGCAAAGTCCAATAGCCACGTATAGGATGCCACTAGGTACACTGAGTGTTTGCTAGTATAATGGCTTACTTATAATTAGTTGGAGTGTGCAACGCAGGCAGATGCGCTCTGCAAATGTCTTGGCACTAGTGGGACTATAGCAAAGTCCAATAGCCACGTATAGGATGCCACTAGGTACACTGAGTGTTTGCTAGTATAATGGCTAAGTTAAAATTAGTTGGAGTGTGCAACGCAGGCAGATGCGCTCTGCAAATGTCTTGGCACTAGTGGGACTATAGCAAAGTCCAATAGCCACGTATAGGATGCCACTAGGTACACTGAGTGTTTGCTAGTATAATGGCTTACTTATAATTAGTTGGAGTGTGCAACGCAGGCAGATGCGCTCTGCAAATGTCTTGGCACTAGTGGGACTATAGCAAAGTCCAATAGCCACGTATAGGATGCCACTAGGTACACTGAGTGTTTGCTAGTATAATGGCTTACTTATAATTAGTTGGAGTGTGCAACGCAGGCAGATGCGCTCTGCAAATGTCTTGGCACTAGTGGGACTATAGCAAAGTCCAATAGCCACAGATAGGATGCCACTAGGTACACTGAGTGTTTGCTAGTATAATGGCTTACTTATAATTAGTTGGAGTGTGCAACGCAGGCAGATGCGCTCTGCAAATGTCTTGGCACTAGTGGGACTATAGCAAGGTCCAATAGCCACGTATAGGATGCCACTAGGTACACTGAGTGTTTGCTAGTATAATGGCTTACTTATAATTAGTTGGAGTGTGCAACGCAGGCAGATGCGCTCTGCAAATGTCTTGGCACTAGTGGGACTATAGCAAAGTCCAATAGCCACGTATAGGATGCCACTAGGTACACTGAGTGTTTGCTAGTATAATGGCTTACTTATAATTAGTTGGAGTGTGCAACGCAGGCAGATGCGCTCTGCAAATGTCTTGGCACTAGTGGGACTATAGCAAGGTCCAATAGCCACGTATAGGATGCCACTAGGTACACTGAGTGTTTGCTAGTATAATGGCTTACTTATAATTAGTTGGAGTGTGAAACGCAGGCAGATGCGCTCTGCAAATGTCTTGGCACTAGTGGGACTATAGCAAAGTCCAATAGCCACGTATAGGATGCCACTAGGTACACTGAGTGTTTTCTAGTATAATGGTTAAGTTAAAATTAGTTGGAGTGTGCAACGCAGGCAGATGCGCTCTGCAAATGTCTTGGCACTAGTGGGACTATAGCAAAGTCCAATAGCCACGTATAGGATGCCACTAGGTACACTGAGTGTTTGCTAGTAAAATTGCTTAGTTTAAAAAAGTTGGAGTGTGCAATGCAGGCAGACGTGCTCTGCAAATGTCTTTGCACTAGTGGGACTATAGCAAAGTCCAATAGCCACGTATAGGATGCCACTAGGTACACTGAGTGTTTGCTAGTATAATGGCTTACTTATAATTAGTTGGAGTGTGCAACGCAGGCAGATGCGCTCTGCAAATGTCTTGGCACTAGTGGGACTATAGCAAGGTCCAATAGCCACGTATAGGATGCCACTAGGTACACTGAGTGTTTGCTAGTATAATGGCTTACTTATAATTAGTTGGAGTGTGCAACGCAGGCAGATGCGCTCTGCAAATGTCTTGGCACTAGTGGGACTATAGCAAAGTCCAATAGCCACAGATAGGATGCCACTAGGTACACTGAGTGTTTGCTAGTATAATGGACCTGACATTACCTCTCTACTAACCAGAATCCCACAATGTCTGTCTGCTATTTCATCCTTCTTCCCTGTGCGATTCCTAAAACTTAACATGGACAAAACAGAATTCATTGTCTTTCCTCCTCCTCACTCATCTCCTCCAACAAGCCTTTCCATCAAACTCGATGGTTGCTTACTCTCCCCAGTCTCACAAGCTCGTTGCCTTGGAGTGACCCTCGACTCTGCTCTATCCTTCAAGCCACACATCCAAGCCCTCTTCACCTCATGCCGATTACAACTCAAAAACATCTCCCGGATCCGTGCTTTCCTTAACCAAGAATCAGCAAAAACATTAGTGCATGCCCTCATCATCTCCCGCCTCGACTACTGCAACCTCCTGCTCTCTGGCCTCCCTTCCAACACTCTTGCACCCCTCCAATCTATCCTAAACTCTGCGGCCCGCTTAATCCACCTCTCCCCTCGCTACTCCCCAGCCTCGCCACTCTGCCAATCCCTTCACTGGCTTCCCATCACCCAACGACTCCAGTTCAAAACACTAACCATGACATACAAAGCCATGCACAACCTGTCTCCTCCCTACATCTGTGACCTAGTCTCCCGGTACCTACCTGCACGCAACCTCAGATCCTCACAAGATCTCCTTCTCTGCTCCTCCCTTATCTCCTCTTCCCACAATCGCGTACAAGATTTCTCCCGTGCATCCCCCATACTTTGGAATGCTCTACCTCAGCACATCAGACTCTCCCCTACCGTGGAAAGCTTCAAGAGGAACCTCAAGACCCACCTCTTCCAACAAGCCTATAACCTACAACAGCCCTCAGTCCAGTAGACCACTGCGCAACCAGCTCTGTCCTCACCTATTGTACCATCACCCATTCCCTGTAGACTGTAAGCCCTCGCGGGCAGGGTCCTCTCTCCTCCTGTACCAGTCTGTTATGTACTGTTAATGATTGTTGTACGTATACCCTTTCACTTGTAAAGCGCCATGGAATAAATGGCGCTATAATAATAAATAATAATAATAATAATAATAATGGCTTACTTATAATTAGTTGGAGTGTGCAACGCAGGCAGATGCGCTCTGCAAATGTCTTGGCACTAGTGGGACTATAGCAAGGTCCAATAGCCACGTATAGGATGCCACTAGGTACACTGAGTGTTTGCTAGTATAATGGCTTACTTATAATTAGTTGGAGTGTGCAACGCAGGCAGATGCGCTCTGCAAATGTCTTGGCACTAGTGGGACTATAGCAAAGTCCAATAGCCACAGATAGGATGCCACTAGGTACACTGAGTGTTTGCTAGTATAATGGACCTGACATTACCTCTCTACTAACCAGAATCCCACAATGTCTGTCTGCTATTTCATCCTTCTTCTCTGTGCGATTCCTAAAACTTAACATGGACAAAACAGAATTCATTGTCTTTCCTCCTCCTCACTCATCTCCTCCAACAAGCCTTTCCATCAAACTCGATGGTTGCTTACTCTCCCCAGTCTCACAAGCTCGTTGCCTTGGAGTGACCCTCGACTCTGCTCTATCCTTCAAGCCACACATCCAAGCCCTCTTCACCTCATGCCGATTACAACTCAAAAACATCTCCCGGATCCGTGCTTTCCTTAACCAAGAATCAGCAAAAACATTAGTGCATGCCCTCATCATCTCCCGCCTCGACTACTGCAACCTCCTGCTCTCTGGCCTCCCTTCCAACACTCTTGCACCCCTCCAATCTATCCTAAACTCTGCGGCCCGCTTAATCCACCTCTCCCCTCGCTACTCCCCAGCCTCGCCACTCTGCCAATCCCTTCACTGGCTTCCCATCACCCAACGACTCCAGTTCAAAACACTAACCATGACATACAAAGCCATGCACAACCTGTCTCCTCCCTACATCTGTGACCTAGTCTCCCGGTACCTACCTGCACGCAACCTCAGATCCTCACAAGATCTCCTTCTCTGCTCCTCCCTTATCTCCTCTTCCCACAATCGCGTACAAGATTTCTCCCGTGCATCCCCCATACTTTGGAATGCTCTACCTCAGCACATCAGACTCTCCCCTACCGTGGAAAGCTTCAAGAGGAACCTCAAGACCCACCTCTTCCAACAAGCCTATAACCTACAACAGCCCTCAGTCCAGTAGACCACTGCGCAACCAGCTCTGTCCTCACCTATTGTACCATCACCCATTCCCTGTAGACTGTAAGCCCTCGCGGGCAGGGTCCTCTCTCCTCCTGTACCAGTCTGTTATGTACTGTTAATGATTGTTGTACGTATACCCTTTCACTTGTAAAGCGCCATGGAATAAATGGCGCTATAATAATAAATAATAATAATAATTATAATAATGGCTTACTTATAATTAGTTGGAGTGTGCAACGCAGGCAGATGCGCTCTGCAAATGTCTTGGCACTAGTGGGACTATAGCAAGGTCCAATAGCCACGTATAGGATGCCACTAGGTACACTGAGTGTTTGCTAGTATAATGGCTTACTTATAATTAGTTGGAGTGTGCAACGCAGGCAGATGCGCTCTGCAAATGTCTTGGCACTAGTGGGACTATAGCAAGGTCCAATAGCCACGTATAGGATGCCACTAGGTACACTGAGTGTTTGCTAGTATAATGGCTTACTTATAATTAGTTGGAGTGTGCAACGCAGGCAGATGCGCTCTGCAAATGTCTTGGCACTAGTGGGACTATAGCAAAGTCCAATAGCCACAGATAGGATGCCACTAGGTACACTGAGTGTTTGCTAGTATAATGGCTTACTTATAATTAGTTGGAGTGTGCAACGCAGGCAGATGCGCTCTGCAAATGTCTTGGCACTAGTGGGACTATAGCAAAGTCCAATAGCCACGTATAGGATGCCACTAGGTACACTGAGTGTTTGCTAGTAAAATTGCTTAGTTTAAAAAAGTTGGAGTGTGCAATGCAGGCAGACGTGCTCTGCAAATGTCTTTGCACTAGTGGGACTATAGCAAAGTCCAATAGCCACAGATAGGATGCCACTAGGTACACTGAGTGTTTGCTAGTATAATGGCTTACTTATAATTAGTTGGAGTGTGCAACGCAGGCAGATGCGCTCTGCAAATGTCTTGGCACTAGTGGGACTATAGCAAAGTCCAATAGCCACGTATAGGATGCCACTAGGTACACTGAGTGTTTGCTAGTATAATGGCTAAGTTAAAATTAGTTGGAGTGTGCAACGCAGGCAGATGCGCTCTGCAAATGTCTTGGCACTAGTGGGACTATAGCAAAGTCCAATAGCCACGTATAGGATGCCACTAGGTACACTGAGTGTTTGCTAGTAAAATTGCTTAGTTTAAAAAAGTTGGAGTGTGCAATGCAGGCAGACGTGCTCTGCAAATGTCTTTGCACTAGTGGGACTATAGCAAAGTCCAATAGCCACAGATAGGATGCCACTAGGTACACTGAGTGTTTGCTAGTATAATGGCTTAGTTATAATGAGTTGGAGTGTGCAGAGGACAGGAGGGTACAGTGGCAGGATTGTGGTGCTCTGGGTAGAGGAATGGAAGCCTGCCTTTCTATTCCCTCCTAATGGTGAAATGCAGGGAGGAAATCCCTGACCTTGGCTACACAGATGCTGTTGCTGTTTGCAGGACCTGTCACCTATGGCTCTCTGACCCTGCCGGTTTGAGTCCTTAAAAGGACTGCTATAAAGTGCTCTCCCTATGCTGTCTAACGCTGTGTATGCAGCGCATACAGCTGTATCGGCTATAGGACTCAGGAGGACGGAGCTGCGACAGTGATGTCTGACACCAAAGACGCAGAAGGCAGATAATGGCGTCCGTGAAGAAAATGTCCGGTTTTATAATGCAGGGACATGTGACATGCAGATCCTATCACACATGCCGTTGCTTCTCTGGCTCAAAGTCAACTTAGCTGTGTGTGTGTCTGTGATTGGCTGACATGCTGGCCCGCCCCACAAGACGCGCGCACTTAGGGAAGGAAGACAAGAAAAAAAAAATGGCGATCGCCATTATAGAAACAGCAGTGATCTGAAGGCGCTGTTCACGCACACTATACACTGAAATGTGATAATAGTTTGATTCACAGAGTGACTTACACTATTACAGCAGAAACCAAGCTATGATTTAGCTGTTTTTTGGCTGCTAGAACCGTTCTCGAACGTTTCTAGAACTATCGAGCTTTTGCAAAAAGCTCGAGTTCTAGTTCGATCTAGAACATGCCCCAAAATCACTCGAGCCTAGAACTGGAGAACCACGAACCACGAACCGCGCTCAACTCTATCCAGGAGCTTTGGTTCCCTGAGTTTCCAATAGCAAATGTCTAGAAAAAACTCTGTCCATTGGCACAACTCAGCAAGAAAACGAGAAGACCGAGAAGATATATTTCATTTATCTTAATGCCACCTTCTTAACAGCACTAAACCCTTCTATTATGTCCCTTAGCCTTTTGAGCTTATCCTCTGGTAAGCGGAAGACCATGCCTCTGGTATCGATCTCAGTGCCTAAAAACTGTATTATAGTAGCCAATCAGAATACAAAAGGATGCATAGGAAGCGTGACTTTATTTCAATATTTTAAAACAATCCAATAAAATGAAGAAAAGTCACTCATACAAGATCCACAGAAGTTGTATAATACATACATAAATCAAAACACTATAAGGCCTGTTTCACACGTCAGTGATTCTGGTACGTTTGTGCTTTTTTTTAAACATAACAGAATCACTGAGATACGCAGATCCATTATAATGAATGGGTCTGCTCACACATCAGTGATTTTTCACTGCACGTGTCTCCGTGCGGCGTACCCGCGTGTCCGTGATTGCTGCACGGAGACATGTCCATTTTTTTCTGGCATCACTGATAGGATGTCCATAAGGTGGCAGCAGAGCATAACAGAAAAAGGTGCCTATTGTGCACTGAAAAGACCCAATGTGATGCACCAGACATATAGAGCCCTAATGGATTCACAAATATAAGATATATCATGAATGACTACTGCATAATGAACGCTAGCATGAAAAAAGAAAGGAATCCATAAAAATAAATAATAAATGGTGCACATATGTTAGAGCCCCACCGAAGGACAAAAAAAGTCTGATGGAAATAGAGAGCATATAGGAACAATAAGAATGTGCAACAGAGAGGAAGGTGAGAATGCAGGATCAATCACTGCCTGTCAGATATTAATAATCAGGGAAATAACTCTGGAGCAGACGCACAAATTAGGGTCTTACCTGGTAAGGTAACAAATAATTAATAGTAGTTGCACTCACCTATTAAGGTTGTGCCAGTCACAACCCCTAAATGCACGTTACAAATGGCGACAGCCGCAGCCCCTAGTAGAAGAGCAATAACGTATAGGAGGAAAATCGGGTGCGTGCCGCGCTGTCACCAAAGGAAACTGATGTTAATTATTTCATCTCTTTATTCTTTTTTCCGGTCAATGTGTTTCAGAGATCACTGTCTCCTTCATCAGGGCAAAAAAAGAACAGTATGCAATCAAAGGAGGAAGAACCTCTATATATACACATATGGAGCTACGTCAGAGGACTGACTGCTGTATTTCAAATACTGCCGGGATGGTCAACTGTTACAATACCGGCCATAAAAGTTCTCAAGTGATATATTGAGAAACATTTATAAAATCACTGGGGTATAGTGTTTCAAATTTCATCAGCTTTTTGAGACAAAAATCAGAAAAAGAAGAAGAAGAAGGACAAAATGAAAAAAAGAAAAAAAAGAAGAAAAAAAAACCAAAAAGGGAGCATTGAGCTCCAGACCCTGTATTGAGTCTTAGAAGTGTAGTGACAAGTGCATCTGTCCACAACCCTGTAAGGGTGAACGGGATGACGGACAAGAAAAATTATGTTCGTGGCAAAAAATGGTGGTGTTGCTATATAAAATTGCATTAAGAATAAAGAAAGGAAAAATTTCTTTATAAAAGTAGTGAAGAAAAAAGTGGAAAAAAGGGGAGTGTAAGCCATTTTACTAATAAATAGTGATGAGCGAGCATGCTTGTTACTACTCGGTACTCGCACGAGTATCACTGTACTCGGTCTACTCGACGGGGACCGAGTAATCTCGCGATACTCGTGCTGTACTCGTGGTCTTCATCCCTGCATGTTGGCGCTCTTTTGAGAGCCAGCCCTCATGCAGGGATTGGCTGGCAGACCACTGCAATGCCACAGCCCTGTTAGTTGTGGAATTGCAGTGATTGGCCGGCCTGCACAGCGTGACCGAGCCTTTATACCGGCGGGCGCGCTGTGCTCTGCTCACAGCTATCCAGACAGTCAGTGCAGGGAGAGGGTCGCTGCTTCAGGGAAAGGTTTGCGGCCCTTTATAGCTATTTCCGTAGCAGGGCTGCAAACAGTGTGACCAAAAGTCCTTCTCAGGACTATTCTAGTTGTATACAGGCAGGCAGGGTATAGCCAGGTCGGAGTACAGTAGCAGAGTCCTTCTCAGGACTATTGTTGCTGTATACAGGCAGGGTATAGCCAGGTTGGAATACAGGCTAGTGACCAAAAGAGTCCTTGTCAGGACTATTGTAGCAGTATACAGGCAGGCAGGCAGGCAGGCAGGGTATATAGCCATTCCTAGTGGTGACCGTATACCAGCCTTCATCATATCTGGGGCTGGTGTACACAGTCTAAAACAGTCCTGATAGTGTCAGACTTCTCAGCAATTGTCGCTCCTAAAACCTGTTAGGTTCTTAGTGCGTCCGTGCTTGCATTTAAAAACCGCACGTGTGTGCCTGTCGGTGGCAGCGTACAGGTGCACTTGTGTGCGTTTTTACCAAACTATTATATAACGCACAAGTGTAGTGTATAATACACGTCAGTCAGCAGTGGCTGATAGTGTCAGAGTTCTCGTCATTAATTTTTGCTCCTAAAACCTGTGTTAGGTTCTTAGTGCGTCCGTGCTTGCATTTAAAAACCGCACGTGTGTGCCTGTCGGTGGCAGCGTACAGGTGCACTTGTGTGCGTTTTTACCAAACTATTATATAACGCACAAGTGTAGTGTATAATACACGTCAGTCAGCAGTGGCTGATAGTGTCAGAGTTCTCGTCATTAATTTTTGCTCCTAAAACCTGTGTTAGGTTCTTAGTGCGTCCGTGCTTGCATTTAAAAACCGCACGTGTGTGCCTGTCGGTGGCAGCGTACAGGTGCACTTGTGTGCGTTTTTACCAAACTATTATATAACGCACAAGTGTAGTGTATAATACACGTCAGTCAGCAGTGGCTGATAGTGTCAGAGTTCTCGTCATTAATTTTTGCTCCTAAAACCTGTGTTAGGTTCTTAGTGCGTCCGTGCTTGCATTTAAAAACCGCACGTGTGTGCCTGTCGGTGGCAGCGTACAGGTGCACTTGTGTGCGTTTTTACCAAACTATTATATAACGCACAAGTGTAGTGTATAATACACGTCAGTCAGCAGTGGCTGATAGTGTCAGAGTTCTCGTCATTAATTTTTGCTCCTAAAACCTGTTAGGTTCTTAGTGCGTCCGTGCTTGCATTTAAAAACCGCACGTGTGTGCCTGTCGGTGGCAGCGTACAGGTGCACTTGTGTGCGTTTTTACCAAACTATTATATAACGCACAAGTGTAGTGTATAATACACGTCAGTCAGCAGTGGCTGATAGTGTCAGAGTTCTCATCATTAATTTTTGCTCCTAAAACCTGTTAGGTTCTTAGTGCGTCTGTGCTTGCATTTAAAAACCGCACGTGTGTGCCTGTCGGTGGCAGCGTACAGGTGCACAATTTGCACAAACTTTGATATAACGCCCAAGTCTAGTGAATACACGTCAGCACAGCATTGCAAAATGCGCAAGGGCGTTGGCAAGGAACAAGGAAGTGGACGTGATGGTGGTGCAGGCAGAGGCCGAGGTCGTGGGCAAGCTCTAATTTTGCCACAACAAAGGGCCACATCTAGTCGCTCGCACGTCCTGTCCCAAATTCTTGGGGACCGCAGCAGTACACCGCTCTTGAACCAAGACCAGTGTCAACAGGTTGTTAGTTGGATAGCGGATAATGCTTCCAGTCAGATTGGCACCACCACAAACACTCTGTCTTCCACACGGTCAAGTGTCAGTAGCCGTGATACTGCACCGCACATTTCAGAACCTGATCCTCCTTCCTACCACAAGGCTGAGTACACGTCCTCGGACATTAATGATCCCACACTTGGACACTCGGAAGAGCTGTTCACGTTTCCATTCGCACATTCTGGCCTCTCGCCAGCTCATGTTGAAGTGGGTCATGAGGAGATCGTATGTACAGATGGCCAAATATTTGAGCAGCCACGTTCTCACGAAGTTGGCAACGTGTCTCAACAAGGGGTGGACGATGATGAGACACAATTGTCAGGAAGTCAGGAGGAGGAGCAGGGTGCGGAAGAGGAAGACGACGTGGTGGATGATCCAGTAACTGACCCAACCTGGCAGGAGGATATGCAGAGCGAGGACAGCAGTGCACAGGGGGAGGGAGGCGTAGCATCCCAACAGGCAGTAAGAAGCAGGGTGGTGGCTCCAGGCAGAAGTCAGGCAACCGTTCCCCGGAACAACAACACGACACAAGGTGCCTGTACAAATGTTAGGTCTTCCCGAGTCTGGCAGTTTTTTAAGTTGGATCCAGATGATTCTAAAAAGGCCATTTGCAACACCTGCCGTGCCAGCATCAGCAGGGGTACCAAAACTAGCAGCCTGACCACCACCAGCATGATCAGGCACATGTCAGCCAAGCACCCGACTTTGTGGGAAGTACAACAGAGTCGAGGAGCAGTGCTTGCTAATGTCACTGCTACGTCTTCGCTGGTTGTGCATGCGAGCCAATCCCCTGTCCATGCTGCCTGCGAACAAGCCTCCTCCGGTCCTGCACCTGCAGTTGCCTACTCAGAAATAACACCATCATCAAGCACGTCCTTGTCCCAGCGCAGCGTTCAGTTATCCATTCAGCAAACCTTTGAACGCAGGCGCAAATACACTGCCAACACCCCACATGCCACAGTTCTAAATGCTAACATTTCGCGACTGCTTGCGCTGGAAATGTTGCCTTTTAGGCTGGTGGAGACAGAAGCATTCCGCGACCTGATGGCGGCAGCTGTCCCACGTTACTCGGTCCCCAGCCGCCACTATTTCTCCCGGTGTGCCGTCCCCGCGTTGCATAACCACGTGTCACAAAACATCACACGTGCCCTGAACAACGCTGTTTCACCCAAAGTCCACCTAACCACAGACACATGGTGACGATTATCTCGAGAGTGCAAAGTAGCCAAATGAAACTTTTACTGGATTTCCACTTACTTTATCAAATCTCATCTCCACCACAGTTTGCATCTGTTATAGTTTTGGAGAAAATTGTGGTCATTTCATTTTTGCGCGAATGTGTTCAGATTCCTTTTTTATTGCCCTGCCTAAGGGCTATACTATAATACACCCACTTCCTGACAATGGACACTTAATGTTTTGAGGCCCTCATGCACGTCTCTATCCAGGGACAACGTGGAGCCTCCCAATTTTTGGCTGCCCTGCCAAAGGGCTATACTATAATACACCCACTTCCTGACAATGGACACTTAATGTTTTGAGGCCCTCATGCACGTCTCTATCCAGGGACAACGTGGAGCCTCCCAATTTTTGGCTGCCCTGCCAAAGGGCTATACTACAAAAGACCCACTTCCTTCCAATGGGCACTTCAGGTTTACAGGCCTTCATGCACGTCTCTATCCAGGGACAACGTGGAGCCTCCCAATTTTTGGCTGCCCTGCCTAAGGGCTATACTATAATACACCCACTTCCTGACAATGGACACTTAATGTTTTGAGGCCCTCATGCATGTCTCTATCCAGGGACAACGTGGAGCCTCCCAATTTTTGGCTGCCCTGCCTAAGGGCTATACTATAATACACCCACTTCCTGACACTGGACACTTAATGTTTTGAGGCCCTCATGCACGTCTCTATCCAGGGACAACGTGGAGCCTCCCAATTTTTGGCTGCCCTGCCTAAGGGCTATACTACAATAGACCCACTTCCTTACAATGGGCACTTCAGGTTTACAGGCCATCATGCACGTCTGTATGCAGGGGCATTGGTGAACCTCACAATTTTGGACTGCCCTGGCAAAGGAAAATACTACAAAGACTCAGTTCCTCAAAATGGGCACATTAGACTCAGAGGCCTTTATGTACGTCTCTTCTCAGGGACATCGGAGTGCCACACAATGTTTTACGTAAAATCTTTCATGTATTGATCTCAAAAAGTAACATACATTAGCTCTATCTCACTATTGGGTATGTGCCCTTAACATTTCCGCTATGAAAAATCATTTTGGTGTCATTTTGGAAGGTTTTCTGGTGAGTCCGTAAAAATGGCGTAAAACGCGGACAAAATTATTCACAGCTGTGACTTTTGAGTGATAAATGCTTTAAGGGGTCTTCCCCATGCTGTTGCCATGTCATTTGAGCACTCTTCGGAGACTTTTGTGCCATTTTTAGGGTTTCTACATGCTGCCGGTGGTCATTTCACAAAAATACTCGGGTCTCCCATAGGATAACATTGGGCTCGGTGCTCGGGCCGAGTACACGAGTATCTTGGGAGGCTCGGCCCGAGCTTCGAGCACCCGAGTTTTTTAGTACTCGCTCATCACTACTAATAAACCTAAAAAATAAAAATAAATTGAATAAAAATCATGAATGTTGTGTTATAACAGGAAATTCGGTGTAAGAATGAATATCCGGGATGAGAGTTCAGCGAATGAGTTATAGAAATTGTTACAAAAAGGAGTGTGTACGGTTTATGCGTAAATTTTCAGAATGCGTACATGAAAATTATATGTATGTGAGAATGTCCCCCATGCTTTGTAAAAAGTTATTTATGAAAATGTAAATAAGATATATAAAAATGCCTAATTATTTATAATTTATGAGAAAGATATATATGTATGGAAGAATGTTATAAGGTGTCCAAGAACCATAAAGAAAAAGGGTGCATATATAATGTTAGAGGTCTAGAGTTCCACCAGGCTATATCACCCCTAAAGAAATAGAAAGAAGACCTTACTACCTGTGTACCCCAAAAAAAGCTATATTTCTTAGCCAGGATTATGGTGGAGATATGCACAAGTGAAATAAGAATATAAAGTAATACAATAAGATTATAAAACCAATATGTGTGTAATACTATTGTATGTTTTGAGGATTTCGATAGCGTTAGGGCAATGACAACCAGAGACGAGTTTGTGGTACAAGATGTTTATAATATGTAACCACGGTAGATACACAGCGGAAATACACAAAACACATGAAAATACCTTTCTGAAACGGAGCGAAGGGGATTCCCGGGGCCACGCACCGGACTCCCCCAGGGAGACCACCAGAGCGAACCCCTATACAGGGACTGTCCGGCAATCAACCCCGGAAGGCCTAAATGCGCCGCAGCCGGGACACAAGGGGCAAGTGGTAAAGTCCAGAAGTGTCCGTACGGGATGAAAGTCCAGAATGGTTATGAGCCGGAAGAAACCGGGCAGACGTGCTGACCAAAGACGGCAGACGGAGTCCGGGCACAGCTTGAAGAAACCGGGTATGGTCCAGAGTCGGTCGGTAGACTTTCAGGAGGATCCAAAGGTAATCAAGAAGTAGCAGCAGCAGCAAAGCAGGAGCACACAGCAAGCCGTATACTCAGGCACTGGACTAGGCTTAGAGGCGGCCTTTTAAGCAGCTGGACAGGAAGTAGGGCAACAGAACATAAAACTCCATGTTAACCGAGGGCAAGCTCATGCAAAAAAGAGAACTGGAAAACCCGGAAACCTGACATTACTCCCCCCCCCAGAAACGGCCTCAGGACGGGTCAGGGCCTGGCTTGTCCGGGTACCGTCGATGAAACTGAGCGATCTTCCGGGGAGCTCGAATGTTACCCACCGGTTCCCAGGAATCGTCCTCGGGGGCGTACCCCTGCCAACGTACCAGATACTGAAGCCGACGACGATGGAGCCGGGAGTCAATAATGTCCTCAACCACGAACTGCTCCTCGCCGTCGACCATCACAGGCGGAGGAGGAGGCACGACACGACCATGAAACGTATTGGGAGAGACGGATTTGAGGAGAGAAACATGAAAGACCGGGTGTACCTTGAGATGGTGCGGTAACCGCAGCCGACAGGCCACAGGGCTCACGATCCCGGTGATCTTAAATGGACCGATGAATTTTTGTCCCAGCTTCTGCGAAGGGACACCCAATCTCAGGTTCTTGGTGGACAACCATACAGAGTCCCCTACCTTATACATGGGTGCCGGTTTCCGGTGAGTGTCTGCCGACCTCTTGTAACGCTCCTGGGCCGTAGCCACACTGTCCTTTAGAACCTCCAGATTTTGTCGAAGCTCTGTCAATCTGTCCTCCACCGCAGGCACTGAGACCGCAACCGGTGACCTAGGCAAAATAGTCGGATGGTAACCCAAGTTAGCAAAAAAGGGCGTTACCTTAGTGGAGCTGCTCTGAGTGTTGTTATACGAGAACTCCGCCAACGGAAGCATCTTCAACCAATCGTCCTGCAGATGGCTGACATAACATCGAAGGTATTGTTCCAGGGTTTGATTGGTCCGTTCGGTTTGCCCATTTGTCTGAGGATGGTATGCAGAAGACAAACAGACATCAATCTGGAGTGCCGTACAAAACCCCTTCCAGAACCTAGACGTGAACTGCACGCCCCGGTCAGAGATGATCTCGTCTGGTACCCCATGCAATCGGAATACGTTCTGGATAACCAAATCCACTGTCTCTGCGGCTGAGGGAAGACCGGCACACGGAATAAAGTGAGCAGCTTTAGTCAACCGATCCACCACCACTAAAATGGTATTGTGACCGTCTGAGACGGGCAACTCCACAATAAAATCCATTGAGATAGACCCCCAAGGGCGAGATGGCACGGGTAACGGTTGGAGGAGTCCTGTAGGAGCCACACGAGGGACCTTGCACCGGGCACAAACCACACATGAGTGGACATAGTCCTTTACGTCCTTTAAACAGGTAGGCCACCAGAAGAAACGGTTCAGAAATTCCTGCGTCTTCTGTACCCCCCTATGACCAGCCAACACGGAGTCATGGACCAACTTGAGAACCCGAAGTCTTACGGCCTCCGGGACATAAATGCGTCGCTCTCTCAACCACACACCATTCCGAAGAACAAGAGTTACATCATTCGGGGGGGCAGCAAGAAATACGTCACCATCATAGGCCAGCTTGATGTCCTTCCACAAGTCCTGGTCCTGGATTACTCCAACGAAATTGGCATCCGATAACACGGTCTGAGACGGGGTTCCAGGCACGGAGTCCACGGCGTGGATTCGGGACAAGGCATCGGCTTTCCCATTACGTGAACCTGGACGGTATGTAACGACAAAATTGAACTGGTTAAGGAATAGGCTCCAACGGGCTTGCCGTGGAGACAGGCACCTGGCAGACTTAAGAAACTCCAGATTACGATGATCTGTGAGTACTATCACTTGCTGCGCGGCTCCCTGTAAGTGGTGTCTCCATTCCTTGAAGGCGGAAATAATCGCTAACAATTCTTTGTCCGCAATGTCATAGTTCCTTTCTGCAGGGGACAACCGGCGGGAAAAGAAAGCACACGGATGTAAGAGACTCTTGTCCCCAGTCCTTTGAGAAAGGATGGCCCCTAATGCGTAGTCGGAAGCGTCAACTTCCACGATAAAGGGAAGTGCGGGATTCGGATGTACCAATATAGGCGCTGAGGTAAAACAGACCTTGAGACGATGGAAGGCTTCCTGGGCCTGGGCGGACCACACAAACTTCTGTCCTTTCTTGGTTAACAGAGTGATGGGACGAACGATTTCTGAAAAATTACGGATAAAACGTCGGTAAAAGTTGGCAAAACCGACAAAGCGTTGTACCTCTTTGATGTTTCCCGGTTCCGGCCAGTCTAGAATCGCTTGTATTTTGCCAGACTCCATGTTCAGTCCCTGAGGAGAGATGACATAACCTAAGAATTGTATCTGTGAGCAATGGAATTCGCATTTCTCCAGTTTGATGTACAGGTGGTTTTCCCTCAGCCGGGTAAGTACGGTCTTGACGTGCTCCTGGTGTTCCTGTAGGGAATCAGAAAAGATTAGGATATCGTCCAGATAAATCACCATGAATTGGTCCATGATATCCCTAAAAATATCGTTAACTAGATGTTGGAAAGCCGCGGGAGCGTTACAAAGTCCAAAAGGCATCACTAGGTACTCAAAATGTCCATACCGACATCGGAACGCGGTCTTCCACTCGTCTCCGGGACGTATGCGGAGTAGATTGTATGCCCCACGGAGGTCCAATTTGGTGAATATTTTTGCCTGTTGGACCCTCTCCAATAGCTCAGGAATCAATGGTAACGGATACCGGTTCCGGATGGTTATTTTATTCAGTTCCCGGTAGTCAATACAGGGTCTTAGAGTCCCCTCTTTCTTTTTCACAAAAAAGATGGGTGCCCCTGCTGGTGAGGTAGACGGACGAATAAATCCCTTCGCCAGACTTTCATCAATGTAGTTTTTTAGTGCTTCTAGCTCAGGTGCCGCCAACGGGTAGACATGACCAAACGGGATCTCCGCCCCTGGGAGTAAGTCTATGGGGCAATCATACGGTCTATGCGGGGGAAGCCGATCGGCTTTTCTTTTGTCGCATATGTCCGCAAAGTCGTTATACACCGGGGGTAGAACAGGTACCTGTACAGTGCCCTCCGCATTCGGCGTTACTGGAACCGGAACAGTTGGACTAATGGTCGGAATACTCTGCGGTGGGAAGGATATTTCCTTAGTTTCCCAATCGATGACCGGATTTGTAGACCGTAGCCACGGAATACCTAAAATAATCGGAAAATGAGGAGAAGAAATTAGCATGAAAACAAGGGTCTCCTGCTGACCTGGCTTCATGACGCACTCTAGCGGTACGGTTTCCCGATCAACTGGTCCAGAGATTAACGGAGATCCGTCTACCGTCTCCATGGTAACCGGTGAGGCTCTTTGCTGAGTCCGGATACCGTGTTTCCTGGCAAAAGAGGAGTCCATGAAATTTCCCCCTGCCCCAGAATCTATCATTGCAGAGGTAGGTATTAGCTGTCCCTCCCACCGGATCTGAATGGGGAGCGAGCAATGGGTATATTTCCCTTCCGAGTCCTTCGGTGAGGTTGACATTACAGTCAAGGGAAATACCGCATCCAAGTGTCCACTTGCCTCAGAGATATCGGACTCTGCGTCCGTGTTGTCACACTCTGCCATGGCTGCCAATACCTTATTTGGGCGATTCGGACGTTTCGGGCAGTCGATCAAGAAATGGTCTGATTGACCGCAATAGAAACACAGACGCTCACGGAGCCGGTGTTCGCGACGTTCATTGGTCTCTCGCTTTTGCAGAGAGTCCACTTGCATAGGAACGTCCTCGGCCTCCCGTGGCGTCCTGAGAGCGGGTTCTCTGGAAGGAAATGCAAAGTTGTTTACACGGTTTACAGCTGCCCATTTTTCCTGTCTACGTTCCGTCAAGCGGGTATCAATACGCACACAGTGCTGGAGAAACAGTTCAAAATCCCCTGGAGATTCAGAACGAGCTAACTCGTCCTTGATGGTACCGGACAACCCCTTTCTGAAAACAGACAATAATGCATTGTTTCCCCAGTCGGTGTCTACCACTAACCTCTTGAACTCAGTGGCATATTCAACTACAGAACGCTTTCCCTGACGTAAGGAAAGGAGAGCCGATTCAGCGGTAGCACGGCGATTCGGATCATCAAACATCTGCGCCATTGCGGTCAGAAAATCATCTAGGTGATTTAAACGGATGTCCCGGTTCTCTATCATAGGATTAGCCCAAGCCAGTGCTTGTGAGGTTAATAACATAATTATACATAACACTTTGGACCGGTCAGAACGGTAATAATCAGCATGTACATCAAAAAACAGTATACATTGGTTCACAAATCCACGAAACTGACTACGGTCACCATTGAAACGGAATGGGGGTAACCTAGGCATACCAGCAGCTGATACGGACGTAGTGGGGCCGGCTTCCTGAGCCTCCACTCTGACTTGCAAGTCCTGTATAGCCGGACCCAGTACCTGGTGATCATGGCCCAGCTGTGCCTCCATATCTCTAAGTTTAGTCTGCACCACCTCCATCTCCTGCTGCAAGGAGTTAATCATAGAAAAGAGCTGATCTACTCCTCGTGTCTCAGTCATTGCCCCAGTGAAATCCTCTTGTGGCCTGAGTATAATGTAATACTATTGTATGTTTTGAGGATTTCGATAGCGTTAGGGCAATGACAGCCAGAGACGAGTTTGTGGTACAAGATGTTTATGATATGTAACCATGGTAGATACACAACGGAAATACACAGTATAACAAACACATGAAAATACCTTTCTGAAACGGAGCGAAGGGGATTCCCGGGGCCACGCACCAGACTCCCCCAGGGAGACCACCAGAGCGAACCCCTATACAGGGACTGTCCGGCAATCAACCCCGGAAGGCCTAAATGCGCCGCAGCCGGGACACAAGGGGCAAGCGGTAAAGTCCAGAAGTGTCCGTACGGGATGAAAGTCCAGAATGGTTATGAACCGGAAGAAACCGGGCAGACGTGCTGACCAAAGACGGCAGACGGAGTCCGGGCACAGTTTGAAGAAACCGGGTGTGGTCCAGAGTCGGTCGGTAGATTTTCAGGAGGATCCAAAGGTAATCAAGTAGCAGCAGCAGCAAAGCAGGAGCACACAGCAAGCAGTATACTCAGGCACTGGACTAGGCTTAGAGGCGGCCTTTTAAGCAGCTGGACAGGAAGTAGGGCAACAGAACATAAAACTCCATGTTAACCGAGGGCAAGCTCTTTCAAAAGAGGACTGGAAAACCCGGAAACCTGACAATGTGTGCATTCATGCACCACCCGGTACGCTACCCTTGCCAAATTGCTCACTCTAGATCCCCACACGATCCATGAAGCCGTTCCCCCGGTCACACCGCCTGCTGCCGGTTCCCACTCATCCCTGGGGGAGTTAGGCGAGTGGTATCGAGAGCTACATGTCGGCACTGATGATACCCCCATACACCACAAGGAAGGGGTATACCGGGTGGTACAGGAGTATGAGCGGGTTTTTAGCAAGCACCCTCTAGATTTTGGGCAGATTAAAGGGGTTCAACACCACATCCCTACCGGTACACACTCCCCTATTAAAGAGAGATACAGGCCTATTCCCCCTGCCCACTACCAATGCGCCAAAGACATGTTGAGGAACATGAAGGAGGCAGGGGTTATTAGGGACAGCTGTAGTCCCTGGGCCGCTCCGTTGGTGCTGGTTAAGAAGAAGGATGGCACCATGCGGATGTGTGTGGATTACCGGAAGATTAACCAGATAACGCATAAGGATGCTTACCCTCTGCCCCGCATCAAAGAGTCCCTGGCCTCGCTGAGAACCGCTAACTACTTCTCCACCCTTGACCTCACCAGCGGGTACTGGCAGGTGGCCGTGGCACCGGAAGACCGAGAGAAGACTGCCTATGGGACCGTTTTGCTGTACTTGGATGATGTGATTGTGTACTCACAGACGTATGAAGCCCACCTGGAGCACCTAGCCGAGGTGTTCGCGTCCCTTGCCAAGTATGGGATGAAGTTGAAGCCCTCAAAGTGTCATCTGCTGAAACCCAGAGTGCAGTACCTAGGACATGTGGTTGGTGCGGAAGGTGTCGCCCCCAACCCCGAGAAGATCACCGCCATCCAAGACTGGCCGAGACCGACCACAGTGAGGGAAGTGAGGCAGTTTCTGGGCCTGGTGGGATATTACCGTCGCTTCATTAAGGGGTACACAAAGATGGCTGCCCCCATGCAAGACCTCCTCGTAGGACAGACCAAGGGTGGTAGATCCCTAGTAGCCCCATTGGTGTGGGAAGAAAAGCATGAGGAATCCTTCCGCCAGCTGAGAACAGCCCTGACCGGAGAGGAAATCCTAGCGTACCCTGACTACAGCCGCCCATTCATCCTCTACACCGACGCCAGCAATGTGGGCTTGGGGGCTGTTCTATCCCAGGTCCAAGACAGAAGGGAAAAGGTAATAGCTTATGCTAGCCGAAAACTCCGACCGACTGAGAGGAACCCTGAGAACTACATCTCCTTCAAGCTTGAGCTCTTGGCACTGGTGTGGGCTATCACCGAGCGGTTCCGCCATTACCTGGCAGCAGCCAAGTTCACCGCGTACACAGACAATAACCTGCTGACCCATCTAGATACGGCCAAGCTGGGCGCGTTGGAGCAGCGGTGGGTGACCAGGTTAGCCAACTACGATTTCACCATCAAGTACCGGGCCGGCCGTACCAACGTCAATGCCAATGCACTCTCCCGGATGCCCCACCTGTCGGAAGAGGGGCCAGAGGATGATGACCTCGAAGAGATCGAGTTGCCTGCATTTCACCGGCCATTCACTGAGAAGGTGCACGTCTACCAACAACGGGTGAACCTGGATCCGCTGCCCCGACAGGACTGGCAGGAAGCTCAGGACCAGGCACCTGCTGTCCGCCTGGTCAAGACTCTAGTGGAACAGGGTTCTGCTGGGATAGACCCTGCTGCCCCTGCCGAAGCCCAACGTCTGTGGCAAGAATGGACCCGGCTATACCTACACCAGGGGAAGTTGTATCGCGAGCTGATTAATCCAAAGACTCACGAGAAGATCCGCCAGCTGGTGATTCCCCAGGCTAACGTGCCCACCGTCCTGCAAGCATACCATGATGGTGCAGTGCACTTCGGGTGGAAGAAGCTAGAGATGTTGTTAAGAGAGCGGTTCTATTGGAGTGGAATGCGGGAATCTGTGGAGGCCTGGTGCCGAGAATGTGGCCCTTGCGCATTGAGAAGGAAGGACGAGGCCAGCCAGAAGGCACCCCTACACCCGATCATTACACACCAACCGCTGGAGCTGGTTGCCCTTGACCATGTAAAGCTCACCCCCAGCCGAAGTGGGTACACCTACGCTCTGACCATCGTAGACCACTACTCGAGGTTCCTGGTGGTTGTCCCAGTTAAGGACTTAACCGGCCGCACCGCTGCTAAGGCTTTCCAGGCTTATTTCTGTTGACCGCATTGGTACCCGGAGAGGGTGCTTACCGACCAGGGTCCGGCCTTTGAAGCAGAGGTATTCCAGGAATTCTGCCAGTTGTACGGCTGCAAGAAAATCCGGACCACGCCTTACCACGCCCAAACCAATGGCATTTGTGAAAAGATGAACCACTTGGTCCTGGGCCTCCTCAAGACGTTACCACTGGAAGAGCGGAACCTGTGGCTGGAGAATCTACCTGACCTGGTCGATATGTACAACAACATCCCTTCCAGCTCTACGAAATGCACTCCAGCATACCTGATGAGAGCTCGTCCCGGCCGGCTACCAGTGGATCTGGAAATGGGCTTGGAAGCTTCAGAAGCACTCCTGTCGACAGCTGAATGGGACACTCGGCGGAGGACACAGTACCGACAGGTCCAGGAGTATGTTGAAAAGAACTTGTGCCGGAGTCGGGGACAACAGGAGCAGTGCTTCAACAAGAAGGCGCCTGCCGGTTCCTTCCAACCTGGGGATGTAGTGCTGAAGCGGAAAAGAAGGGCCCACAAGCTGGATGATCAATGGGAAAAAACCCCGTATGTAGTCCAGCCCACGGGATGGGAGAATGGGAAGGCCTACCAGATCAGCCGTGACCAGGGGGGGACTTTGGCCACGGTTTCCCGAGACCACCTGAAGAAGTGCCCACCAGCATTGAGAGTAGCGGATGAGGCTCCAGTTCCCAGTCCAGTGGAGAAGGAAAAAGAGGTAATCCACACCATGATGGGTGATTTTCCAGCAGACTGGCCTACACAGAACGGTGCGGTGATCCTTCCAGTGATACTGTTCCCACAACCCGTGGATGAAGAAATGATGGAAACGGTTAACCGCGAGCCAGTGCCCAGGGATGTACCTGTACCCAGCTCCCCTACGCCTCCGCCTGCCCCACATGATAGCAGGGAGGAGGAACTGACTGTTCCCTCTGCCCCACTGCCTGTCACCACTGACACCGGATCCCGAAGGTCCACTCGCCCCAACCTAGGTAGACCCCCACTTAGGTACAGGGAAACTACTCTTTAAAAGGGTGGGGCTTTATGTGTTGAGTGTACCAGTTTGAAAGTTTTAAATGATAAGTAAAGATGATCAACCAAAGAAGTTTACCTGATTGAACCGTGATTAAACCGGCCGTTGCCGGCAACTGTTGTCCCCGTAGGGACTGTGCAACCATTGCGTAAGGAACTGCTTACGGACAAGCCCGAGAACTTGCAGGGCAACCACAAACTTAGTGCAATGTAAATAAAAATGTTTGTTGGCTTGACACCGTTACCGCCTCCGGAGAGGCTGATTTGGGAGGATGGGCCTGGAGGAAAGGGATGGCCTAGGCCCGCCACTACCGTAACCGGTGGCGATCCTCCGGGGGTTCAGGGGTCCCCTTGGACGTGGGCCCCCTGAAAGAGACAGAACCCGCTCGGGCAACTTGGTGCTGGACTGGGGTCAAGGGGTGCTGCCCGCTTCTTAGGGGCAGCATCAGGGCCAGGTTGTTTGGGTGGGAGAAGAGCGGAAGCTGTACCGTTGTAAAATGTTTATGATGCTTTTACATGTTTTACCGTTTTATTCTTTTTCAGTTGTGAAAATAAAACCGGTGATGGACGGGCAGCCCGCGGACGGTCTGCATTTTACTATAGGGGAATGTGGCGCCCTGGACAAGCCAGGTCGTCACAGGTACTACACCAACACGCTCTACACTCCGGCTAGGCACACCGAAGCTAAACACAAATCCTAGTTGCCTTCCTCCAGGGGCTGATGTCCACACCAGGGGGTGGGCCAGGCGGTTGATCCCACCCACCGAGGAGTTCACAGTCCTGGAGGCGGGAAAAGGAGTCAGATTAGAGATCAGTTTTGGAGTTAGAGAAGTGAAGAGGAGAGGAGACTGACCGTGTCCGTGTGTGTGGCCCGGGCACTCAGCAAGGTTGGCAGACGGTGGTGACCTTCTGCAGGAGAGGCTGATTGGAGTGAACCGTACGGACCGGGGATGGGCGGTGGCCCGCCGGTACCAGATCGGGGAGTGAAGAGAAGCCAGCACCATCCGGCAGGGCCTACGGACCCCGACCAGGCTAGGAGTCGCCGTAAAACCGGTCAAATCCGTTAGCGACAGGAACCTCCAGGGTTTCCCAGCAGTCAAGACCCGATTGAAGGCAACAGCTCACACCGTAGAGGGAAGCACAGTCACCGCCAAGGCTACAGTTCCCAGGGCCAGAGCCTGCGGGCAAAAGGGGCTCCCTCAGCATCCATCCAAGCTGGGGAGCGGGTTACCGGTGGGAAGCCCGCTAGATTTTGGGGAAATAAAAGGGGTCCACCACCACATCCCCACAGGTGCACACCCACCCATCAAAGAGAGCTATAAGCCAATACCACCTTCACATTGCCAGTGTACCAAGGACATGTTGAGCAACATGAAGGCGGCTGGGGTTATCCGTGACAGTTGTAGCCTTTGGGCAGCTCTGTTGATCCTGTTAAAAAAGAAGGACGGCACCACTCCCCGTATTGAGGAATCGCTAGCTGCATTGAGAACTGCAAATTATTTTTCTACCCTTGATCTCACTAGTCACTATTGGCAAGTGTCCGTTGCTGAGGCAGACCGGGAGAAGACCGCCTTCGCCACCCCTATGGGTCTCTGCGAGTTCAAAAGCATGCCCTTCGAGCTGTGCAATGCGCCAGGAACCTTCCAGAGGCTGATGGAATGCTGCTTGGGACAAGATTTTAGGGTGTATAAAAAGGGAGATTAGATCCCGTGATCCCAACGTATTGTTACACCTCTATAAATCACTTGTAAGGCTACATCTGGAATATGGGAACCAGTTTTGGGCTCCACATTTTAATAAGGACATTCAGAAGTTAGAGTCAGTTCAAAGGTGGGCAACTAGACTACTACAAGGAATGGAAGGCCTCCCATATGATGACAAGTTGAAAAAGTTATTAAGTGATTATTGGCTGCAATGGGGCTTTCTGGCTGGTGCCAGCCTCTCTTCTTAGCACACAGGAACCACAATCCCTACACCATGCTTCAATGGATTCTCTCATCCCAGCCCAGTAAAACTACATATTTTACACAGTCATAAGCAGCCAAAAGGGATCTATTCTATTCAATTGCAAATGATCTAGATAAGACTGAGAATAAGATACTGCACGGGACATAGCAGAGTTGGTCAAGTTGAGTGGAGATGAGTTTGCTATTTGGCACAGCTTTTTGCATCAATAAAGCAAGTAAAAGGTGTGAAAGATAAAAAAAAAGGGTGAAAGTGTGAAAAGTGAATTGGCCAAATTGAGGTGCATATAAAGTTTTTGCTTTCTTTCAATTCACTAATGGGGCTCATTTGAATCAGGTGAATTGAGTTCTGCTTTTGGAAACTGGGTTAAGAAGGGGTGCACCGGTCCTGGAGGTACTGCAATACCAGGTCAATGCGTGGAGTGGACAGAGCAAGATTTTTTCCATCTCCTTGTTCTAAAAATCCATTTAATATATGGTCCCCAGAGAGGGGACGTATCAGATATTAAACTGATAAGAACAGATTTAATTTTTTTTTTTTTCTGTTTATCAGTAGGACTTCAAAATAACAAAGGTGATCGCCTCCCGTTGCCTGGGAACCGTCCAGGCACAAGAGGGCTATGTGTCACCAGAAGGCGCACACACTTCCTCAAGGCCGGCAGACGTGCAATCCCAGGCACCTTCCAGTACCGACCAAGGTAGCGTCCTCCGAAACTACACTTGATCTTAGCCAAAAGGCCGAGAAGCTATAACCCGAATTGGTTACGGCCTTGAGTGGCACCCTGGCCTATACCGGACACATCTTAGGGAGAGGGAGACAAACCCACGCCTACAGAAGACATTTTGTCACCCAAGCCAACCCTTGAAAAGGCTGTTTTGCAGAGCAAAAACAAGAAGAATGGTGCTTTTTGCAGCCGCCGCCCACTGCAATGAATCTGAATAACTCCTCCTTTTGGACACAAGCACCTCCCCTCCCCCTTGCAGTCTTTCCAATTCATGATACAAAAAGACGGACGGACAGGACAGGACAGGACAGGCTGCCTGACTTTCCGTCACTGCCACCCTTTGCCATCCTTGCCCGTAGAAAGCCCTTTCATCATCCCCAAACCCTAATCTTTTCCCTTCCCTTCCCAGATGCGTCTCACTCCCTTTCATTAGGAAGTGAGCGCAGCCTTTTCTCCGTTCTGCACATGCGCGACGTTAAACACAAATGCGCAGGCGTGCGTTCCATTACCCTCACTGCATTCCACTCCCATACAGGAAGTGGGCGCAGCTATTACTACGGTCGCACATAAAAGAACCCACGGCCACCACTGCACATAGCTGACTCCACCACAGGACACCCACTTCTACACCAACACAGGTAAGACAGGATCGGCACCTCTATGCTCCTGTTACAATCAGGCTCAGTCACCATGTGATAACGCTCTCAACTCTTTAGTTGCAGGCTCCCCTTGCTTCACCTCCACTGGCTGTGCTGCCATTTCCTCTCCCACCTGGAAGGTATACTTTATTCCACTATTTTCCTGTTTCTCTCTTCCCCCTTTTCCCATAACCTACTTTTATCTGCATTTGTGGGGTATCTATATGCTATTTACATCATAGTTTTATTCATTAATATGGAAGGGAAGAGTGCCCATGAGAGTGTTGAACTGCGGAGAGCAAGAGATTAAGCTGCTCCGATTTGCCACCATTGATAAGCTGTTCTCAGTAGATACACATGCTATCCAAACAGCAGCATCCACCATTGCTTCAGCCCACCCATTCAGTGACAGCTCACCAAGTCAGCCAGAGGAGTGGTGTAAGGAATTACACGTAGGCACTGACTCCACACCTTCACATCACAAGAAGGGGGTCTACAGGCTAGTGCAAGAATACGAGCAAGTCTTCAGCAAACATCCGCTAGACTTTTGAAGAATAAAAGGGGTCAAACACTACATCCCCACAAGTGCACACCCACCCATCAAAGAGAGATATAAGCCAAAACTACCTGCACATTACCAGTGTACCAAGGACATGTTGAGCAACATGAAGGAGGCTGGGGTTATCCGTGACAGTTGTAGCCTCTGGGCAGCTCCGTTGGTCCTGTTAAAGAAGAAGGACAGCACCACTCCCCTGTATTGAGGAATAGCTAGCTGCATTGAGAACTGCAAATTATTTTTCTACCCTTGATCTCACTAGTCGCTATTGGCAAGTGTCCGTTGCTGAGGCAGACCGGGAGAAGACCGCCTTTGCCACCCCGATGGGTCTCTGCGAGTTCAAAAGCATGCCCTTCGAGCTGTGCAATTTGCCAGGAACCTTCCAGAGGCTGATGGAATGCTGCTTGGGACACCGAAACTTTGAAACGGTACTGCTATACCTTTATGATGTTATTGTTTATTCTAAAGCAAACAAGATTTTAGGGTGTATAAAAAGGGAGATTAGATCCGGTGATCCCAACGTATTGTTACCCCTCTATAAATCACTTGTAAGGCCACATCTGGAATATGGGGTAAAGTCCTGAGCAGGTTGATAACCATTGGTTTGAGCATGGTAGGGTGTAGTGCGCATCTTCCTGCATCGGTAAAAGCTGCAGAAGTCCTTGAAGATTTCCGCTTCAAAGGCTGTGCCTTGATCTGTGAGGACTCTCTCTGAGTAGCCATGAGGTCTGCATAAGTGTGCTTGGAAGACCTTCGCTGCAGTATGGGCCATTAGATCTTTGACTTGTACCACAACCATAAATCTCGAGTAGTTGTCTACCATCGTAAGTGCATACGTGAGCTCGCCTCGATATTCTGCAACAAAACTCCCTTTTTCGATTTCAGTTTCAGCAAACACTCCTCTTCCTGTAGAAAATATTTATCATTACCTAAGACAGTCATTCTAATGCATGACAATATTAAGGCAATTTAGTTAAAACTTGTTTTAACTCACCTTTAAGGGGATTGATGTATTTCATGGTCAATCCAGGTTTGTCAGTGATGGCACTGACATAATGTATGGCGTCTTTTTCGGGCGTTATCCTTTGCCTTTTCATTGTGAAAATCCAGTTGCCTATATCAAAGCAAATTCTACTACTTGTAAAGTATGCAGAAAATGAAATGTAGAACATATAACATCAACTGCTTAGGAACGCATCATAGGTTAGTACTTAAAAGGATATTGTCATGTTCTAGTCATAATGCAAGCTGGACATTTTTCATGTTACCCTGTAATCGCCGGCCTGTTCTAATGCTCACAAGCCAAGATATAGGCTCAGCTGCTAAGGCTTCCCTCTGCCTTCTGAATGAAACTTGAATATGTCTGGGTCACTGTGTATATAGCAGGTGCTCAGAAAAAATAAGAGTCAATTCAATAGAAATAGCTCTGGCACACTATAGTGATCAATAACGTAAGAAAAGAACTCTTGGAATGCTGAAAATTCTTTATTTGTGCAAAAGGATAATTCATCCAACGTTTCGACCTTGTTTTTAGGTCTTTATCAAGGATAAAGTTATCTAAGATCATAAAGGGTTACAAAACCATATAAACACGTAATTAGTACATAGTACAACATAACAGTACAATATATTGCTACTTGAGAGTACAATGGGTCAAATGACCATGATGCACATACAAAAAATTTTTCCAAAGCCATAGTGAAAACATTTGTACTGAGGAAAGAAAATTTCCACATGACCTATCTGGAGAAACATTCTGGATCAAACAACCAAAAATAGTCAAGCAGGTAAATACACACCTATATGGATAACAGGATGATATGTGTTCAATTGTATAGCGTCATTGCCATTAAGGTACAAATGGAAAACTTGCAATCCTATATAGTGAAGGAAATGAACACATATCATATCAAAGAACACAGGAACATGGGTGTGAGAAAAACCTCAATGTTTATACTTTGTTCTTTATAATGGTGTGAACATGTATATGTCTCAGTACCTTATGCACTTGAGAATTCTAGTGAGTAGATCATGAAAGCCTATTTCAGAACTGGAACCGGTAAATAATTGTAGGTGGAATCTAAATGAAAAGATGGTACAAGTGTTATCATGACTAGAGATGAGCGAACCGGTCGCGGTTCGGCTCGAGGTTGGTTCGCCGAACGGACCTCCCGTTCGAGTTCGGTTCGTCGAACGTTCGACGAACCGAACTCGAGCCAATAGGAAACAATGGCAGGCAATCACAAACACAGAAAAACACCTAGAAAACACCCTCAAAGGTGTCCTAAAGGTGACAAACAACTCAAACACATTGGAAAGTGACAAGGACATATACTCATGCGAAAACAAAACAGCTGGACAAGGAAAAAGAGGAGGACACACAGATATATGAGTATATGCAAGGAAACATCGATTCCATTAATGTGCAACTTGAGCCCTGCTCATTCTTGGCTTCCAATCTTGATAAATTGCCTGAGCTCGCCACGTACGTCTTGGGGATCTTGTCGTGTCCTGCAGCCAGCGTTCTCTCGGAACCTGTCTTCAGTGCTGCTGTGGGTCTGCTGGCAGATAAGCACACGTGTCTGTCCACTGACAATGTGGACATGGCTCTCAGAGGACTTTTCTTCCCCTGGGTCAGCCAGGGGACGGGAAAGGCACGCGTATTTTTGAGAGTGCTTCATGCAAAGCATCTTTTTCTTTTTCAAAAGGGAGCTCAACCGATGCCAGTCAAGTGGGGTGTGTGTGGCCCAGTGAGTGGAAACGAGGGAGACTGTGGTTGGAGTCCCCTCGCTGTGTCTCTAAAAGAACCAAGATGAACAAGTCATGGCTCTCAGAGGACTTTTCTTCCCCTGGGTCAGCCAGGGGACGGGAAAGGCACGCGTATTTTTGAGAGTGCTTCATGCAAAGCATCTTTTTCTTTTTCAAAAGGGAGCTCAACCGATGCCAGTCAAGTGGGGTGTGTGTGGCCCAGTGAGTGGAAACGAGGGAGACTGTGGTTGGAGTCCCCTCGCTGTGTCTCTAAAAGAACCAAGATGAACAAGTCATGGCTCTCAGAGGACTTTTCTTCCCCTGGGTCAGCCAGGGGACGGGAAAGGCACGCGTATTTTTGAGAGTGCTTCATGCAAAGCATCTTTTTCTTTTTCAAAAGGGAGCTCAACCGATGCCAGTCAAGTGGGGTGTGTGTGGCCCAGTGAGTGGAAACGAGGGAGACTGTGGTTGGAGTCCCCTCGCTGTGTCTCTAAAAGAACCAAGATGAACAAGTCATGGCTCTCAGAGGACTTTTCTTCCCCTGGGTCAGCCAGGGGACGGGAAAGGCACGCGTATTTTTGAGAGTGCTTCATGCAAAGCATCTTTTTCTTTTTCAAAAGGGAGCTCAACCGATGCCAGTCAAGTGGGGTGTGTGTGGCCCAGTGAGTGGCAACGAGGGAGACTGTGGTTGGAGTCCCCTCGCTGTGTCTCTAAAAGAACCAAGATGAACAAGTCATGGCTCTCAGAGGACTTTTCTTCCCCTGGGTCAGCCAGGGGACGGGAAAGGCACGCGTATTTTTGAGAGTGCTTCATGCAAAGCATCTTTTTCTTTTTCAAAAGGGAGCTCAACCGATGCCAGTCAAGTGGGGTGTGTGTGGCCCAGTGAGTGGAAACGAGGGAGACTGTGGTTGGAGTCCCCTCGCTGTGTCTCTAAAAGAACCAAGATGAACAAGTCATGGCTCTCAGAGGACTTTTCTTCCCCTGGGTCAGCCAGGGGACGGGAAAGGCACGCGTATTTTTGAGAGTGCTTCATGCAAAGCATCTTTTTCTTTTTCAAAAGGGAGCTCAACCGATGCCAGTCAAGTGGGGTGTGTGTGGCCCAGTGAGTGGCAACGAGGGAGACTGTGGTTGAAGTCCCCTCGCTGTGTCTCTAAAAGAACCAAGATGAACAAGTCATGGCTCTCAGAGGACTTTTCTTCCCCTGGGTCAGCCAGGGGACGGGAAAGGCACGCGTATTTTTGAGAGTGCTTCATGCAAAGCATCTTTTTCTTTTTCAAAAGGGAGCTCAACCGATGCCAGTCAAGTGGGGTGTGTGTGGCCCAGTGAGTGGCAACGAGGGAGACTGTGGTTGGAGTCCCCTCGCTGTGTCTCTAAAAGAACCAAGATGAACAAGTCATGGCTCTCAGAGGACTTTTCTTCCCCTGGGTCAGCCAGGGGACGGGAAAGGCACGCGTATTTTTGAGAGTGCTTCATGCAAAGCATCTTTTTCTTTTTCAAAAGGGAGCTCAACCGATGCCAGTCAAGTGGGGTGTGTGTGGCCCAGTGAGTGGCAACGAGGGAGACTGTGGTTGGAGTCCCCTCGCTGTGTCTCTAAAAGAACCAAGATGAACAAGTCATGGCTCTCAGAGGACTTTTCTTCCCCTGGGTCAGCCAGGGGACGGGAAAGGCACGCGTATTTTTGAGAGTGCTTCATGCAAAGCATCTTTTTCTTTTTCAAAAGGGAGCTCAACCGATGCCAGTCAAGTGGGGTGTGTGTGGCCCAGTGAGTGGCAACGAGGGAGACTGTGGTTGGAGTCCCCTCGCTGTGTCTCTAAAAGAACCAAGATGAACAAGTCATGGCTCTCAGAGGACTTTTCTTCCCCTGGGTCAGCCAGGGGACGGGAAAGGCACGCGTATTTTTGAGAGTGCTTCATGCAAAGCATCTTTTTCTTTTTCAAAAGGGAGCTCAACTGATGCCAGTCAAGTGGGGTGTGTGTGGCCCAGTGAGTGGCAACGAGGGAGACTGTGGTTGGAGTCCCCTCGCTGTGTCTCTAAAAGAACCAAGATGAACAAGTCATGGCTCTCAGAGGACTTTTCTTCCCCTGGGTCAGCCAGGGGACGGGAAAGGCACGCGTATTTTTGAGAGTGCTTCATGCAAAGCATCTTTTTCTTTTTCAAAAGGGAGCTCAACCGATGCCAGTCAAGTGGGGTGTGTGTGGCCCAGTGAGTGGCAACGAGGGAGACTGTGGTTGGAGTCCCCTCGCTGTGTCTCTAAAAGAACCAAGATGAACAAGTCATGGCTCTCAGAGGACTTTTCTTCCCCTGGGTCAGCCAGGGGACGGGAAAGGCACGCGTATTTTTGAGAGTGCTTCATGCAAAGCATCTTTTTCTTTTTCAAAAGGGAGCTCAACCGATGCCAGTCAAGTGGGGTGTGTGTGGCCCAGTGAGTGGCAACGAGGGAGACTGTGGTTGGAGTCCCCTCGCTGTGTCTCTAAAAGAACCAAGATGAACAAGTCATGGCTCTCAGAGGACTTTTCTTCCCCTGGGTCAGCCAGGGGACGGGAAAGGCACGCGTATTTTTGAGAGTGCTTCATGCAAAGCATCTTTTTCTTTTTCAAAAGGGAGCTCAACCGATGCCAGTCAAGTGGGGTGTGTGTGGCCCAGTGAGTGGAAACGAGGGAGACTGTGGTTGGAGTCCCCTCGCTGTGTCTCTAAAAGAACCAAGATGAACAAGTCATGGCTCTCAGAGGACTTTTCTTCCCCTGGGTCAGCCAGGGGACGGGAAAGGCACGCGTATTTTTGAGAGTGCTTCATGCAAAGCATCTTTTTCTTTTTCAAAAGGGAGCTCAACCGATGCCAGTCAAGTGGGGTGTGTGTGGCCCAGTGAGTGGAAACGAGGGAGACTGTGGTTGGAGTCCCCTCGCTGTGTCTCTAAAAGAACCAAGATGAACAAGTCATGGCTCTCAGAGGACTTTTCTTCCCCTGGGTCAGCCAGGGGACGGGAAAGGCACGCGTATTTTTGAGAGTGCTTCATGCAAAGCATCTTTTTCTTTTTCAAAAGGGAGCTCAACCGATGCCAGTCAAGTGGGGTGTGTGTGGCCCAGTGAGTGGCAACGAGGGAGACTGTGGTTGGAGTCCCCTCGCTGTGTCTCTAAAAGAACCAAGATGAACAAGTCATGGCTCTCAGAGGACTTTTCTTCCCCTGGGTCAGCCAGGGGACGGGAAAGGCACGCGTATTTTTGAGAGTGCTTCATGCAAAGCATCTTTTTCTTTTTCAAAAGGGAGCTCAACCGATGCCAGTCAAGTGGGGTGTGTGTGGCCCAGTGAGTGGCAACGAGGGAGACTGTGGTTGGAGTCCCCTCGCTGTGTCTCTAAAAGAACCAAGATGAACAAGTCATGGCTCTCAGAGGACTTTTCTTCCCCTGGGTCAGCCAGGGGACGGGAAAGGCACGCGTATTTTTGAGAGTGCTTCATGCAAAGCATCTTTTTCTTTTTCAAAAGGGAGCTCAACCGATGCCAGTCAAGTGGGGTGTGTGTGGCCCAGTGAGTGGCAACGAGGGAGACTGTGGTTGGAGTCCCCTCGCTGTGTCTCTAAAAGAACCAAGATGAACAAGTCATGGCTCTCAGAGGACTTTTCTTCCCCTGGGTCAGCCAGGGGACGGGAAAGGCACGCGTATTTTTGAGAGTGCTTCATGCAAAGCATCTTTTTCTTTTTCAAAAGGGAGCTCAACCGATGCCAGTCAAGTGGGGTGTGTGTGGCCCAGTGAGTGGCAACGAGGGAGACTGTGGTTGGAGTCCCCTCGCTGTGTTATACATGCTTTTAGAAGGGCATGACATGGCTTGGAGGTTGACTTTCATAAAATGCAAACTGTTGGCTACCAAAATGCTGCCTTTCCAACAACTGTGGTTATAGGCAATGAGGAACATACTGATGAAGATGAGACGCAGATACCCGATTGGGATGACAACTTAAATATTCGGTCAGGGCAAGAAGAGGCTCGGTCTGAGGGGGAGGGTAGTGCAAACACAACAATTGATGATGAAGTTCTAGATCCCACCTACTGTCAACCCCCAGTCAGGCACTCGAGGAGGTCAACAGAGGCGGTGGAGGAGGATGCAACCGACGACGAAATTACCTTGCGCCTTCCTGGACAGAGTCGGAGCACTGGTAGCACGTCTACAACTGCATCCTCAGCCACCACTCTGCCTATGAGCATTATTCGGGGTGCATCAACAGGTCGCATGGCCTCTAAGCCTTGCCTAGCCTGTTCCTTTTTTGACATAGAAAAAGATCGCCCAAATCATGTGATATGTAAAATTTGTCATGATTCTCTTAGTAGAGGTCAAAACCTCAGCAGTTTGACAACTTCTTCCATGAATCGTCACATGAATAAATATCATAGGTCCCGGTGGGAAGCTCACTGTGCTGCAATGCGGCCTAGCGGAGCGAACCATCCACCGCCCGCCCCTTCCAGTGCATCCGCGCGCTCTTCATCTTCTAGGACTGTGGGGACAGCTGTCACACCTGTTTTTCCACGCAAAACTTCCACCACTGTAACCGCAACAGGCAGTTTGCTTGGTAGGTCGTCAGTTGGTTTGGAAGGGGAAACAAGTGAGTGTGTACAGCTCTCTCAGACATCGATAGCACCTACGTTGGATGAAGGCAACATCATGTCTCCGCCTGCACTTTCCTCACAAACCTGCATTTTTCCAGGGACACCCTACTCAACACCGTCTACACACAGCAGCCAGATCTCTGTCCCTCAGATGTGGTCAAATAAAAGGCCACTTCCTCCGACCCATGACAAAGCTAAGAGGTTGACTCTATCCCTCTGTAAGCTGTTGGCTACCGAAATGCTGCCTTTCCGCCTAGTGGACACACAGGATTTTAGAGACCTTATGTCTGTCGCTGTGCCCCAGTACCAGATGCCTAGTCGCCACTACTTCTCTAAGAAAGGTGTGCCCGCGCTACACCAGCATGTCGCACACAACATCACCGCTTCCTTGAGAAACTCTGTGTGTGAACGGGTGCATTTCACCACCGATACTTGGACCAGTAAGCATGGACAGGGACGTTACATGTCGCTGACTGGGCACTCGGTAACTATGTTGATAGATGGTGAAGGGTCTGCTGCACAAGTCTTGCCGTCCCCACGACTTGTGTGTCAATCCTCTGTCTGTCCAAGTTCCGCCACTGCTTCTGCATCCTCCACCTCATCTGGGTCCTCCACCTCCGCCCCAAGCCTGCCTGGTCAGGCCACCAGCGTTCTCACTGCGCAGAAGGAATCACGCACCCCTCATTACTATGCTGGCAGCAGAGCGCAACGGCATCAGGCGGTCTTTAGCTTGACATGTCTTGGGAATAAGAGTCACACAGCTGAGGAGTTGTGGTCAGCTCTGCGGTCCGAGTTTAATAAATGGTTGTCTCCACTCAACCTGCAGCCTGGTAAGGCCGTGTGCGACAATGCTGCAAACCTGGGTGCGGCCCTTCGCCTGGGCAAGGTGACACACGTGCCTTGTATGGCTCACGTGTTGAACCTTGTTGTCCAGCAATTTTTAACACACTATCCCGGCCTAGATGGCCTTCTGACCAGGGCACGTAAACTGTCTGCAGTGCTCACTTCCGCCGTTCAACCGCCGCAGCTGAGCGACTTGCATCGCTCCAGAAGTCTTTCGGCCTGCCGGTTCATCGCCTGAAATGCGATGTGGCGACACGCTGGAATTCAACTCTCCACATGTTACAGCGACTGTGGCAGCACCGGCGAGCCCTGGTGCAATACGTCATGATGGGCCAACGAGATGCAGAAGTGGGGCAGATCACCCTGATGGAGTGATCTCAGATCAAGGACCTATGCACCGTTCTGCACAGTTTCGACATGGCGACGAATATGTTTAGCGCTGACAATGCCATTATCAGCATGACGATTACAGTCATTTACATGCTGGAGCACACGCTAAACACTATTCGGAGTCAGGGGGTGGGACAACAGGAAGGGGAGGAACTACAGGAGGATTCATATGCGCAAGACACAACAACATCACCAAGGTCCAGACGTTCATCATCACCAACGCGGCAGGCATGGGACCATGGGGGACAGGGATCAACAAGGGCGCATGGTAGCAGGCGAGATGTTGAGGAAGGTGCAGGAGGACATGAAGATATGGAGGACGAACTGTCCATGGACATGGAAGACTCAGCGGATGAGGGAGACCTTGGTCAAAATTCAGTTGAAAGAGGTTGGGGGGAGATGTCAGAGGAAGAAAGAACGGTTAGCACCTCTATGCCACAAACACAGCGTGGACTTGGTCCGCATGGCTGCGCAAGACACATGAGTGCCTTCTTGTTGCACTACCTCCAACATGACCCTCGGATTGTCAAAATTAGAAGTGATGATGACTACTGGCTTGCCACACTATTAGATCCCCGGGACAAGTCCAAATTTTGTGACATAATTCCACCCATAGAAAGGGACGCACGTATGCTGGAGTATCAGCATAAGCTGTTACTCGATCTTAGCTCGGCTTTTACACCAAACAACCGTGCAGGTGAAGGGAGTGATTCTCCCAGTTGTAACTTGACAAACATGGGACGGCATCGTCATCTTCAACAGTCTACCCGTACCAGTAGGACCGTATCTGGTGCTGGTAACAGCAATTTTATGGAATATTTTCATAATTTTTTTAGACCCTCCTTTGCAAGGCCACCAGAGACAACAAGTCTGACACATAGTCAACGGATGGAGAGGATGATACAGGAGTATCTCGAAATGAACATCGATGCAATGACTTTGCAAATGGAGCCTTGCTCCTTTTGGGCTTCAAATCTAGAAAAATTGACAGAGCTCTCCAGTTACGCCTTGGAGATTTTGTCGTGTGCAGCTGCCAGCGTTGTCTCTGAACGTGTCTTCTTCAGTGCTGCTGGGTGTGTGCTGACAGATAAGCGCACGCGTCTGTCCAGTGACAATGTGGACACACTGACGTTCATCAAAATGAACAAGTCATGGATCCAGAAGGAATTTACTACCCCTGTGTCATCCTGGGGAGAGTAAATGCTTGTGGATTTGGAATGTGCTTGATGCAAATCAAAACATCCTGTTTGCAACTAGGGCACAAGTGCTGCCACTGATGGGGTGTCTGTGTGCCCAATGTTGGGAAAAAAGGTAGACTCCGCTTGGAGTAACCCTTGCTTGATGTGTTTTTTAAAAATGATACAAGATGAACAGATCTGAAGGCAAGATGAAGGCAACATCATGTCTCCGCCTGCACTTTTCTCACAAACCTGCATTTTTCCAGGGACACCCTACTCAACACCGTCTACAGACAGCAGCCAGATCTCTTTCCCTCAGATGTGGTCAAATAAAAGGCCACTTACTGCGACCCATGACAAAGCTAAGTGGTTGACTCTATCCCTCTGTAAGCTGTTGGCTACCGAAATGCTGCCTTTACGCGTAGTGGACACACAGGATTTTACAGACCTTATGTCTGTCGCTGTGCCCCAGTACCACATGCCCAATCACCACTGCTTCTCCAAGAAAAGCATGCCCGCGCTACACCAGCATGTCGCACACAACATCACCACTTCCTTGAGAAAATCTGTGTGCGACAGGGTGCATTTCAACACAGATACTTGGACCAGTAAGCATAGACAGGGTCATTACATGTCACTGACTGGGCACTGGCAAACTATGGTGAGAGATGGAGAAGGGTATGCTGTACAAGTCTTGCCGTCCCCACGAGTTGTTTCAATCCTTGTTCTGTATGTAGAAGTTAATACACTGCTTCTGCCTCTTCAACCTCGTGTGGGTCCTCTACCTTGGCGCAAACCCTGTGTGGTCAGGCCACCCTTCCTTGCAACTGCGCACAAGGACTACCACACACCTCCTTACTATGCTGGCAGCAGAGCTCAATGCCATCAGGCGGTCAAAGCTTTACTTTGAAATGTATGGGAAATGTGAGTCACACCGCTATTACAGAGAATAGTAGTCAGGCAGGGTCAAAACATTAATTGAGGAACAGGAACAGAATGGGACGGCCAGGAAAGAATCAGAAAACAAGCAGAGTTGAAATGCGTATCGGCCAACAAGGTACATAAACAGCAAGCAGGAAAAGTAGTCAGGTAACAAGCACACAAAATCATAAAACTGAACTGGGGGTAAAATTAACCAGAGGTTCATAGCTATGTCTGGCAGTGGTCTGCAGACAGGATGGGCATAAAAAAGGGTGTGGTGTCTTCCCATTGGTTGTAGCTGAATGATGGTATTTCATCTGTGAGATACCCACCAGCTACATTCAGCCAGAGATTCTGCATCTGTCAAGGTAATGCAGCCCAGTGGGTGAGCATAACCTGCGTCCACCTGCGCCGCTGGCATCGACTACTCTCACATCATCAGCACTATTCATGAAAGGAACACGTTGTCACCTGGCAACCGGAGTACAAATTGACGGAGCGGACTACGTTGGTGACTTAACAGCCGTGTGCGGCAATGATGCAAACCTGGCTGCGGGCCATCCTCAGGGCAATGTGACACACGTGCCTTTTAGGGCTCACGTGTTGAACCGAATTCGCCAGCAATTTTTAAAACACCATCACGGCCTACATGGCCTTGTGCAGTGGGCACGCTCGCTATGTGCTCACTTCCATCGTGCGCACACAGCAGCTCAACAACTTTCATCACTCCGGAAGTCTTAGGGTCTGGCAGTTAAACGCCGTAAATGCGATGTTTCGACACGCAGGAATTGGAATCTGCACATGTTGCAGCGTGTGTGGCAGCACCGCAGAGCCCTGCTGAAATACGGTAAGACATATAGCCTGGGATAACTTGATCCAGAGGTGGTGCAGATCACGCTGCTGGAGTGGTGTCAGATCAAGGACCTATGCACCCTGCTACACAGTTTTGAAATGTCGACGAAGATGTTTAGCACTGGCAATGTCATTCTCAGCGTGACAATTCTGGTCATCTACATGATGGAGCACACTGTAATTATTATTCTGAGTCAGGTGTTGGGACAAGAGGAAGGGGAGGAAGTACAGGAGGAGTCATATGCGGAAGGGATAACAAGATCTACGAGGTCCAGATGGTCAGCGGCACCTATGCGGCATTCATGGTGAGGGAGAGGGATTAACAAGGGCGCATAGTATCAGCAAAAAGTGTTGATGAAAGTGCAGGAGCCCATGAAGAAATGGAGGACGAACTGGCGATGGGCATGGAAGACTCAGCAGATGAGTGAGAGCTTGCTCACATTTCGGTTGTGCGAGGTTGTGGGTAGAGGGCAGAGGAAGGATGCACGATTCTCACCTCTCTGCCACCAACACACCAAGGACTTGGTCCTCCTGGATGCACAAGACACATGAGCGCCTTCTTGCTGCACTACCTACATGACCCTCGGATTGTATGAATTTGAACTAATCCTGAATACTGGGTTGCCACACTGTTAGATCCCCGGTACAAGACAAAATTTGGCGAACTAATTCCTGCCATAGAAATAGACGCACGTATACAGGAGTATCTGCAGAATGTGGTACGCAATCTTAGATCTACTTGTCCACTAAACACCAGTGCTGCACAGAGTGAATCTCAACGCTTTGTCATGGATAGGAGGAAATGGTCTTTTACTTGTCCACATCGGAGGGACCGAGGGATGGCTGCTGTGCTGAGATGGCGTTGAGTACGGTGTCCCTGCACAGTTGCACTTTTGGTCATATCCCAAAATGAGTTGAAAAAGGACAGATGCTGTTGGAAAGGGGAACAGGTGTGTTGGAAAGGGGAAAAAAGTTTTGGTCCGTGGATTTGGTGGTTAAGCAACTGTAACATTTGCTGAAGAAACAACATCTGTTACAGTGGGACTGGCAGATTTGGATAAAGTGGTATATAATCTGTGACCGCTATATAACGAAAATTAATAAGAAAAGAAAGAGAAAGGTATATATCCCCATCACCAGTCAGTGTCCACCGTGCTCCCAGTTGGAAAAGGAGAGGTTGGCAACTTGAAGGTTTGGTGGAGGATACAGAGCTGTGTGGCTATGAAACTAATAGTAGCCTGAACCGAGTTAGACGCCATTCGATCTGGAGACTGTGAGCCCTGTTAGCGTCACAGGGTCCACATGCCCACCCAGCCCAGGAACTCCCTGTTAACAACACAGGGGCCATTGAGTACGCTGACCGTGTGCGTAGGGGCCACACCTGTGGACAGCAGGCGCATCAGCAGCAGCAGGCCTGTTAATGCCACTGGGCTGCACAAGCAGGACTGTTAGGACAGGAGCTGGTCTTAACCGTTCTGCGTTACCAACTGTGGTGGTGGCCTGCATCCACCACCCGATCCCTGCCTACCTCTGGCCTAAAGCCGCAATGGGTTCAACACATGGAGGTGTGCTCTTTCGGAGCATAATAGAAGACTGCGCACCTCCTGGTTGGCTCCAGCCCCTTTTATAACCTGGGTCCGCCCCAAACCAGGGTGAACCACAATGCACCTCCTGGAGACAAAAGTAGAGTGACACGTCATGAGTGGCATAACTAGCGTCCTATTTGGAAACGCAACTTCAATGATGACCTCATGGCTGCCATGACCCAAACACCTCACCAGTCATCGTCTGAGCATCAATAATGCGGTGACAAGTCATAGGTGTGGGCCTCTGCAAGCCATTTGGGAGGACACCTGATGCCCTGTGGTCTATATGGGACCCCCACATCAGGGCCAGGGCCAAAGAGTTCATTACCGGACCTAGTCTCTGATGCAGGAAGTGCCTGAGCATGCTCAGTAGCATGAAATACAGTCTCTGAAAAAAGACTATCAGCTTTAGCATGGTGTCTATGCCCAAAACAGGACTTAGACCCGGTACGGAATGCAAGCACCTGTGCAAAGAGGCTTTTCACACTTAGTGTGGGAGCATGCGCTGTATCCCGAAATGAAAACTTAGCGTCAGGAATGGCACAGTCAGGCTGAGCATACTCACTAGGCGAAACACTGTAATTATGCTGCAGCTGGGGTACATCGGCACACGCATGCGCACTAGCTGCCTCTCCACACTTAGACGTGGAGGGGAAATTTGTCTTGGAGATGCTGTCTATGAAAAGAAGGAAAAGCTAAAGGAAGCCTGACTTTCTATCCCTCCGAATTATGAAATGCAGCAATGAATTCCATGAGTTTGCTATAACATTAGCGTAGCAAAATGTGCATGAGGGTGTGATGTAGAGGTGCTAGAAATAGCTTGTCACCAGTGGGGCACTAATGGAATACAACAGCCAGTTCTATGATGCCACAAAATGGCAGTATTTTGTGCTATCATTATAGCTTATTAAAAACAGAGCACGAGGTTGTCATGCAGAGGTGCTGCACATAGATTTGCAGTAGTGTGAATTGACAAAAGTACAATAGCCACGTTTAGGATACAACTAGGTACAGTGAGTGTTTGCTAGTAAAATTGCTTAGTTTAAAAAAGTTGTAGTGTGCAATGCAGGCAGACGTGCTATGCAAATGTCTTTGCACTAGTGGGACTATAGCAAAGTCCAATAGCCACGTATAGGATGCCACTAGGTACACTGAGTGTGTGCTAGTATAATGGCTTCGTTATAATTTGTTGGAGTGTGCAACGCAGGCAGATGCGCTCTGCAAATGTCTTGGCACTAGTGGGACTATAGCAAAGTCCAATAGCCACGTATAGGATGCCACTAGGTACACTGTGTGTTTGCTAGTATAATGGATGAGTTTAAAAAAGATAGAGTGTGCAATGCAGGCAGACGTGCTGCAAATAACGTTCCAATACTGTGAATTGACAAAAGTACAATAGCCACGTTTAGGATACAACTAGGTACAGTGAGTGTTTGCTAGTATAATGGCTTCGTTATAATTAGTTGGAGTGTGCAACGCAGGCAGATGCGCTCTGCAAATGTCTTGGCACTAGTGGGACTATAGCAAAGTCCAATAGCCACGTATAGGATGCCACTAGGTACACTGACTGTTTGGTAGTATAATGGCTGAGTTTAAAAAAGTTAGAGTGTGCAATGTAGGCAGACGTGCTGCAAATAACGTTCCAATACTGTGAATTGACAAAAGTACAATAGCCACGTTTAGGATGCCACTAGGTACACTGACTGTTTGCTAGTATAATGGCTGAGTTTAAAAAAGTTAGAGTGTGCAATGCAGGCAGACGTGCTGCAAATAACGTTCCAATACTGTGAATTGACAAAAGTACAATAGCCACGTATAGGATGCCACTAGGTACACTGACTGTTTGCTAGTATAATGGCTGAGTTTAAAAAAGTTAGAGTGTGCAATGCAGGCAGACGTGCTGCAAATAACGTTCCAATACTGTGAATTGACAAAAGTACAATAGCCACGTTTAGGATGCCACTAGGTACACTGACTGTTTGCTAGTATAATGGCTGAGTTTAAAAAAGTTAGAGTGTGCAATGCAGGCAGACGTGCTGCAAATAACGTTCCAATACTGTGAATTGACAAAAGTACAATAGCCACGTTTAGGATGCCACTAGGTACACTGACTGTTTGGTAGTATAATGGCTGAGTTTAAAAAAGTTAGAGTGTGCAATGCAGGCAGACGTGCTGCAAATAACGTTCCAATACTGTGAATTGACAAAAGTACAATAGCCACGTTTAGGATACAACTAGGTACAGTGAGTGTTTGCTAGTATAATGGCTGAGTTTAAAAAAGTTAGAGTGTGCAATGCAGGCAGACGTGCTGCAAATAACGTTCCAATACTGTGAATTGACAAAAGTACAATAGCCACGTTTAGGATGCCACTAGGTACAGTGAGTGTTTGCTAGTATAATGGCTGAGTTTAAAAAAGTTAGAGTGTGCAATGCAGGCAGACGTGCTGCAAATAACGTTCCAATACTGTGAATTGACAAAAGTACAATAGCCACGTTTAGGATGCCACTAGGTACACTGACTGTTTGCTAGTATAATGGCTGAGTTTAAAAAAGTTAGAGTGTGCAATGCAGGCAGACGTGCTGCAAATAACGTTCCAATACTGTGAATTGACAAAAGTACAATAGCCACGTTTAGGATGCCACTAGGTACACTGACTGTTTGGTAGTATAATGGCTGAGTTTAAAAAAGTTAGAGTGTGCAATGCAGGCAGACGTGCTGCAAATAACGTTCCAATACTGTGAATTGACAAAAGTATAATAGCCACGTTTAGGATGCCACTAGGTACACTGACTGTTTGGTAGTATAATGGCTGAGTTTAAAAAAGTTAGAGTGTGCAATGCAGGCAGACGTGCTGCAAATAACGTTCCAATACTGTGAATTGACAAAAGTACAATAGCCACGTTTAGGATACAACTAGGTACAGTGAGTGTTTGCTAGTATAATGGCTGAGTTTAAAAAAGTTAGAGTGTGCAATGCAGGCAGACGTGCTGCAAATAACGTTCCAATACTGTGAATTGACAAAAGTACAATAGCCACGTTTAGGATACAACTAGGTACAGTGAGTGTTTGCTAGTATAACGGCTGAGTTTAAAAAAGTTAGAGTGTGCAATGCAGGCAGACGTGCTGCAAATAACGTTCCAATACTGTGAATTGACAAAAGTACAATAGCCACGTTTAGGATGCCACTAGGTACAGTGAGTGTTTGCTAGTATAATGGCTGAGTTTAAAAAAGTTAGAGTGTGCAATGCAGGCAGACGTGCTGCAAATAACGTTCTAATACTGTGAATTGACAAAAGTACAATAGCCACGTTTAGGATGCCACTAGGTACAGTGAGTGTTTGCTAGTATAATGGCTGAGTTTAAAAAAGTTAGAGTGTGCAATGCAGGCAGACGTGCTGCAAATAACGTTCCAATACTGTGAATTGACAAAAGTACAATAGCCACGTTTAGGATGCCACTAGGTACACTGACTGTTTGCTAGTATAATGGCTGAGTTTAAAAAACTTGGAGTGTGCAATGCAGGCAGATGTGCTCTGCAAATGTCTTGGCACTAGTGGGACTATAGCAAAGTCCAATAGCCACGTATAGGATGCCACTAGGTACACTGAGTGTGTGCTAGTATAATGGCTTCGTTATAATTTGTTGGAGTGTGCAACGCAGGCAGATGCGCTCTGCAAATGTCTTGGCACTAGTGGGACTATAGCAAAGTCCAATAGCCACGTATAGGATGCCACTAGGTACACTGAGTGTTTGCTAGTATAATGGCTTCGTTATAATTAGTTGGAGTGTGCAACGCAGGCAGATGCGCTCTGCAAATGTCTTGGCACTAGTGGGACTATAGCAAAGTCCAATAGCCACGTATAGGATGCCACTAGGTACACTGAGTGTTTGCTAGTATAATGGCTGAGTTTAAAAAACTTGGAGTGTGCAATGCAGGCAGATGTGCTCTGCTAATGTCTTTGCACTAGTGGGACTATAGCAAAGTCCAATAGCCACGTATAGGATGCCACTAGGTACACTGAGTGTGTGGTAGTATAATGGCTTAGTTATAATTCGTTGGAGTGTGCAACGCAGGCAGACGTGCTGCAAATGTCTTGGCACTAGTGGGACTATAGCAAAGTCCAATAGCCACGTATAGGATGCCACTAGGTACACTGAGTGTTTGCTAGTATAATGGCTTCGTTATAATTTGTAGGAGTGTGCAACGCAGGCAGATGCGCTCTGCAAATGTCTTGGCCCTAGTGGGACTATAGCAAAGTCCAATAGCCATGTATAGGATGCCACTAGGTACACTGAGTGTTTGCTAGTATAATGGCTGAGTTTAAAAAACTTGGAGTGTGCAATGCAGGCAGATGTGCTCTGCTAATGTCTTTGCACTAGTGGGACTATAGCAAAGTCCAATAGCCACGTATAGGATGCCACTAGGTACACTGAGTGTTTGCTAGTAAAATTGCTTAGTTTAAAAAACTTGGAGTGTGCAATGCAGGCAGATGTGCTCTGCAAATGTCTTTGCACTAGTGGGACTATAGCAAAGTCCAATAGCCACAGATAGGATGCCACTAGGTACACTGAGTGTTTGCTAGTATAATGGCTTACTTAGAATGAGTTGGAGTGTGCAGAGGACAAGAGGGTACAGTGGCAGGATTGTGGTGCTCTGGGTAGAGGAATGGAAGCCTGCCTTTCTATTCCCTCCTAATGGTGAAATGCAGGGAGGAAATCCCTGACCTGGGCTACACAGACGCTGTTGCTGTTTGCAGGACCTGTCACCTATGGCTCTCTGACCCTGCCGGTACGAGCCCTTAAAAGGACTGCTAGAATGTGCTCTCCCTAAGCTGTCTAACGCTGTGTATGCAGCGCATACAGCTGTATCGGCGATAGGACAAAGGACGGATCTGCGACAGTGATGTCTGACACCAAAGACGCAGAAGGCAGATAATGGCGATCGTGAAGAAAATGTCCGGTTTTATAATGCAGGGACATGTGACATGCAGATCCTATCACACATGCCGTTGCTTCTCTGCCTCAAAGTCCACTTAGGTGTGTGTGTGTCTGTGATTGGCTGACATGCTGGCCAGCCCCACAAGACGCGCGCGCTTAGGGAAGGAAGACAAGAAAAAAAAAAAAAAAAATGGCGATCGCCATTATAGAAACAGCAGTGATCTGAAGGCGCTGTTCACGCACACTATACACTGAAATGTGATAATAGTTTGATTCACAGAGTGACTTACACTATTACAGCAGAAACCAAGCTAAGATTTAGCTGTTTTTTGGCTGCTAGAACCGTTCTCGAACGTTTCTAGAACTATCGAGCTTTTGCAAAAAGCTCGAGTTCTAGTTCGATCTAGAACATGCCCCAAAATCACTCGAGCCTAGAACTGGAGAACCACGAACCACGAACCGCGCTCAACTCTAATCATGACACGTGGGCTATAACACAATAGACCGTGTGACAAAGAAGAAAGGAGAGAAAGAAGAGGAAGAAAATGCAACTACCTGTAACATTACGTGATAGTCACTGGTAAGTATCACTTGACAATTCAAGTGAAAAAGGATTCCTTTATTAAAGGGTTCTCAGTCGCCTCAGGATCATGAAATACTAGGGTAAATGATATGAGAATGGGTAAGAAGCACCACTAAAGGAAATATGAGATGCAGGACATATATCTATAAACCCCTGAACTACATGATAGAAATAAAAAGAAGAAAAAAGAAAAAAAAGAAGAAAGAAGAAGAACACATAGAATGCGGAAAGAGAATGGGTACAACTACCTGAGTTACTGCAGGGAGGCCCCTGGTTGGTATTGTGAGGGTTAGTGGAATTCCTTCACTGAAGGGTTCTCAGTTGCCTCAGGTTCGTGAAAAATGCTATAGACAAATAATGCCCGGAGAAAAGGGGTTCATATACAGCGAATAATGGTAATACAAGGTACATGTGTCACATGTAATAGTATATATATATATATTGTACTAAGCTCTACACCAGAAATAGAAAGTAGTCCCTCTGCCTTCTGTCTAGGTGCCCTGAGTTATGTCCTGTAAACTGTCACAGGGACCCAGACACACATGTGTAGTAGGGGAATATCCCTGCTGAGATGCCAGTGCTAGAGCACTCGTTTGCTGTGGAGTTGAACGCTATGTGAGCAGTTCTTACCTTCAATGAGCAGAAGTCTCTTTTTTCAGATTTCAATATCTCTGTGGGTATCTGGCAGAAATATGGAATACTCTTTACTGCTAAGACCCTGTACACCACTCCCACTAAAGGGGGCTTTACACGCTGCGACATCGCTAATGCGGAGTCGTTGGGGTCACGGAATTTGTGACGCACATCCGGCCGCATTAGCGATGTTGCTGCGTGTGACACCGATGAGCGATTTTGCATCGCTGCAAAAACGTGCAAAATCGCTCATCGGTGACATGGGTCTCCATTCTCGATTATCGTTACTGCAGCAGTAACGATGTAGTTCGTCGCTCCTGCGGCAGCACACATCGCTCCGTGTGACACCGCAGAAACGAGGAACCTCTCCTTACCTGCCTCCCAGCCGCTATGAGGAAGGAAGGAGGTGGGCGGGATGTTCCGGCCACTCATCTCCGCCCCTCCGCTGCTATTGGGCGGTCGCTCAGTGACGTCGCTGTGACGCCGCACGGACCGCCCCCTTAGAAAGGAGGCGGTTCGCCGGTCACAGCGACGTCGCCGGGCAGGTAAGTATGTGTGACGGGTCTGGTCGGTGTTGTGCAGCATGGGCAGCGATTTGCCCGTGTCGCGCAACAGATGGGGGCGGGTATCCACACTAGCGATATCGGGACCGATATCGCAGTGTGTAAAGTAGCCTTTAATAAACTGTGTAAAGGATTTTAAGTAAAAATCCACAATAAACCAGCGCTAGATGGGTTTTTATAATTTTATTAATAGACCACAAATAAAAAATTTTTTGCTATCCTTGTTTCAAGACAGAGTATTTGATAATATACAATACACTGATTATTACTAAAACCAAGGACCACATAAAACAAGGACCACATAAAATAAAAAATGAAAGTAATGAGAATAAAATTATTTTGTATAACCAATTAACTTCGAGGTGATACAATATTCACATTCATTTAGTTTTACCAGTCTAATGTAATGCCCCGGCCGGTGGCATATATTTTGTTTGGTTAATAATTTAGACTTATACAATGAAAGATGTACTATACCACCCCTGGCTAACTTACAAGTTTTAAGTTGTACAATATAAGTTTGCGACGTTATATTCGCCCCCAGGGCCTGGGGGAATAAACCTCACAACAACTTGACCGCAAAAAACACCCCGGATTTCTCCGTTGATTAGGCTGGAACCGCTATGTACAGGATTGACCTGTTAGACTTCCAGAGCGGACGTTTTGAGGCCAGTGGCCGCGACTAGTGCTGGCTCTGGGGGAGATGTATGGTTACCGACATCCCTCTTTACAGAGCCTTTATAACACTTCACAAGGCCACAAACCAGCCGGTCCCGTATTCTCCCAAATGTACTTTCGAAATCAAGCAGTACGAAGCCACTGAAAGCACCAAGATGTTGGCTGCGGACAACAATAAGATCAGCGGTAACTACTCAGCCTCTCCAGCGGGCAGTCCAGACCGTATCCAGTGTCAGCTGACTGATTCCACACAGGAGGAAGTTGCTTGGCAGGTTAGCACCACACAAGGCTCCGATCCGCTTCCAAACGAGCAATGCAGAATCGCTGGAGGTACCAATGTATCCTGGTTGCAGACAAAGGAAATGTCAGCGGTAACCTCTCAACCTCTCCAGCAGGCAATCCGTACCGTGTCCAGTGGAAGCCGGTTGATTCCACACGAGGGAGAGATTACTTGGCAGGTTATCAACGCACACGTGAGGTAGGCTAAAAAAAAGAAAACTGATCCGACGCGCGTTTCGGGGGCGTGTAACGGCCCCCTTCCTCAAGGATAACTCAGCTGTTGCCTAGAGCACTATTTATGCATATATTTAATTGGTTATAATTTGCATAAAATTAAACAATGTTTAAATTCAACCAACATTCAATGACCACTACATATATCAATTTGTGAAAGACCGTTCATAATAGCCATATAATATAATTATGTGCAAAGGTTTTTCTAAAGGTTTTTCTAAAAAGATATAGCCTTGCTTGTATCATCATATACTGGGAAGACAATGTGTATATATGCATATGCTTTTTTTCAACAATAAATTTAACAAAAGGACATCATAAAGGTGTAATATAAATTTGCTATAATATGAAAAGCCCCTTATATCTACATCAACCTTGGGCAAGTGAAGCACCAATTTTAATATATATTATGCATATATACACATATATCTCCATGACAATCGCTTTTTTTTTTTTTTTTTTTTTTTTCCTTCTCTCCGTATTATTATCAGTACCTATTACTCCTCTACCTATAAAAATATAAATTAATTAAAAGCAAACAGTTCTATATCATTATTGAGTCCATATGGTTTCAAGGTGTTCAATTCAAAAATCCATTGGCTTTCTGCTCGTGACATTTTTTTAATGAAATCGCCACCTCTCCAATCCTTAGTTATTTTTTGTACGCCCCATACTTGGGATCCTTTAAAGGACCCTCCATGTTTTAACACATAATGTCTGGATAGGGGGTGCTTAGTACATTTATTTTTAACACTTCTAATGTGCTCACCCACCCTTTTCCATAGGGGTCTAATAGTTCTCCCAATGTATTTTTTCTGACAGGGACATTGAATGCAATATACTACTCCCTTTGATTGACATGTAATAAATTCTCTAATCATGACTTCTGACTGCCCCTGTAAGAAGGATTTCCGTGAAATATTTTTTGTATTCTTACATACTATACAGCTTTTGCATGGAAAAAAACCTTTCAGGCCAAATAATCCTCCCTTATTAGGTGCTGTAAGATTACGTATGGTGGGTGCCACTAAATTGCCAATATTGTTTGCCTTCCTATATATGAATATAACGTCGCAAACTTATATTGTACAACTTAAAACTTGTAAGTTAGCCAGGGGTGGTATAGTACATCTTTCATTGTATAAGTCTAAATTATTAACCAAACAAAATATATGCCACCGGCCGGGGCATTACATTAGACTGGTAAAACTAAATCAATGTGAATATTGTATCACCTCGAAGTTAATTGGTTATACAAAATAATTTTATTCTCATTACTTTCATTTTTTATTTTATGTGGTCCTTGTTTTATGTGGTCCTTGGTTTTAGTAATAATCAGTGTATTGTATATTATCAAATACTCTGTCTTGAAACAAGGATAGCAAAAAATGTTTTATTTGTGGTCTATTAATAAAATTATAAAAACCCATCTAGCGCTGGTTTATTGTGGATTTTTACTTAAAATCCTTTACACAGTTTATTAAAGGCTACTTTACACACTGCGATATCGGTCCCGATATCGCTAGTGTGGATACCCGCCCCCATCTGTTGCGCGACACGGGCAAATCGCTGCCCATGCTGCACAACACCGACCAGACCCGTCACACATACTTACCTGCCAGGCGACGTCGCTGTGACCGGCGAACCGCCTCCTTTCTAAGGGGGCGGTCCGTGCGGCGTCACAGCGACGTCACTGAGCGACCGCCCAATAGCAGCGGAGGGGCGGAGATGAGTGGCCGGAACATCCCGCCCACCTCCTTCCTTCCTCATAGCGGCTGGGAGGCAGGTAAGGAGAGGTTCCTCGTTTCTGCGGTGTCACACGGAGCGATGTGTGCTGCCGCAGGAGCGACGAACTACATCGTTACTGCTGCAGTAACGATAATCGAGAATGGAGACCCATGTCACCGATGAGCGATTTTGCACGTTTTTGCAGCGATGCAAAATCGCTCATCGGTGTCACACGCAGCAACATCGCTAATGCGGCCGGATGTGCGTCACAAATTCCGTGACCCCAACGACTCCGCATTAGCGATGTCGCAGCGTGTAAAGCCCCCTTTAGTGGGAGTGGTGTACAGGGTCTTAGCAGTAAAGAGTATTCTATATTTCTGCCAGATACCCACAGAGATATTGAAATCTGAAAAAAGAGACTTCTGCTCATTGAAGGTAAGAACTGCTCACATAGCGTTCAACTCCACAGCAAACGAGTGCTCTAGCACTGGCATCTCAGCAGGGATATTCCCCTACTACACATGTGTGTCTGGGTCCCTGTGACAGTTTACAGGACATAACTCAGGGCACCTAGACAGAAGGCAGAGGGACTACTTTCTATTTCTGTTGTAGAGCTTAGTACAATATATATATATATACTATTACATGTGACACATGTACCTTGTATTACCATTATTCGCTGTATATGAACCCCTTTTCTCCGGGCATTATTTGTCTATAGCATTTTTCACGAACCTGAGGCAACTGAGAACCCTTCAGTGAAGGAATTCCACTAACCCTCACAATACCAACCAGGGGCCTCCCTGCAGTAACTCAGGTAGTTGTACCCATTCTCTTTCCGCATTCTATGTGTTCTTCTTCTTTCTTCTTTTTTTTCTTTTTTCTTCTTTTTATTTCTATCATGTAGTTCAGGGGTTTATAGATATATGTCCTGCATCTCATATTTCCTTTAGTGGTGCTTCTTACCCATTCTCATATCATTTACCCTAGTATTTCATGATCCTGAGGCGACTGAGAACCCTTTAATAAAGGAATCCTTTTTCACTTGAATTGTCAAGTGATACTTACCAGTGACTATCACGTAATGTTACAGGTAGTTGCATTTTCTTCCTCTTCTTTCTCTCCTTTCTTCTTTGTCACACGGTCCAGACTGCCAGGACCCAACTACCACCATTTTTCCCCCCTAGAAAGACACGACACCGTTCTCTTATAAATTAAAATACTTTTATTTGAATTTTCCATTTTGGAGAGAGGCATGGAGAAAAAACCACTCTCATCTTTTGGCATAAAATTTGGTCGCAGCTTTAAACCAGGCATTAACTTGCCAACATCACGGGGTTCAGGTAAATGTACCGCCTTCCGGCCGTCCGGCGCGGGTATTTCACCACCACTTTTTCTACCCCTTCCGCTGCTGCGACTTAAACACAGAAAACTCAATCAACTTGGAAAACAAAAAGGGAGGGAGGGTGGGAAAACAGGTCCGGGTCCTGCAGCCGAGAGGCTGGAAGCTGGGCAGCACGGTGATATGTATCCAGGAGGCGGGGCTTAGGCCAGTCACACCACAGGAGGCGGGGGCGGCAGGTCAGTGTCTTTCTAGGGGGAGACCTCTATTTAAACATGCATAGGGGCCAGCAGTCAGGGGGCAGCATCTCAAGTTTCTGGCTGCAGTGCCCCTCAGACTGCCAGGACCCAACTACCACCATTTTTCCCCCCTAGAAAGACACGACACCGTTCTCTTATAAATTAAAATACTTTTATTTGAATTTTCCATTTTGGAGAGAGGCATGGAGAAAAAACCACTCTCATCTTTTGGCATAAAATTTGGTCGCAGCTTTAAACCAGGCATTAACTTGCCAACATCACGGGGTTCAGGTAAATGTACCGCCTTCCGGCCGTCCGGCGCGGGTATTTCACCACCACTTTTTCTACCCCTTCCGCCAAGGAGCAGCACCGCGCCAGCAAGCTGCGACCCCCCCCAAAAACTGAAATACCTGAGCCGTCCCAGGCATTTCCGAAACCACCATATCCATAACATCATCATTTTGGGGTGTACCCATCCGAGCTTAAGGACAGCCAAATATTGCCTTCCAGCTGGCGGTGCCAGACCAACAACCTCTTTTTTTTTTTTTTTTTTAAAAAACACTTTATTAACAGCACAACTTGGGTAGGCCCTGATCGACCATGCGCCAGGAGAGATCCTTATCACATTCTTCCATAGCTCCAAGCCACCTGGGCCAGAGGGTAACCTTCGACCGGATCGTTGTAACACTCCACACTAAAACAGGGAAACTTGTACCTCTCTGACCGGATAAGGGTAAGAGGCCTAGCTAGACGGCCTTGGACCAGCTACTTGAAGCCTATGTGTATCACCAAGTCGGTTGTAGAAAAGAGAGCTCACGCAATCTTGATCGCCTCTGATAGACCCACAGCTGAGCCAAGCTCCGGCAACCTTTCCAATTACTTTCACTGTAACAGGAACCAAGAACCGACCACCAAGGCGAAGAGGCGAAGATCCGCTCTCCTCGCAGACAACATACATGGAAGTAACCTCGGACCCAATCACTGGGCCGACTTGGATCTGAAAGGCAAAAACACTGTCAGAACAGGGAATTCTCGTAACCATCAAACACCTCGTCTCTCCAAGGTGGTACTGACAAAAAGACAAAAACCCACAAAAAATTTTTTTTTTTTTTTTTTTTGGATAAACAAATCACAATCATGTCATTTTACATTAGCCCTGTACACTGTTCTGAATCTCCTTACGTGTCGAATAAAACCCGATTTCAAAAAACCAACTCCGACCTGACGTCCCTCATAATGCATTTCCATTGTCGTTACCTGATCCACTGAAAACTGTGCTCATGTATGCTGGCTCCTGAAGCCTTGTAGCACCCCAACTCTGGGAGAGTACGTGCCGGGTACCACGGCTGGCAAACACCAAAATAACGAGTAACCGTCGCATTACCAACCAAAAACCAGCCCACAAAATGGAGGACCAACTACGTAACGCTAAAATGAAGGGCCGTCGTCATGGGTAAAAACTGGTCCCATACACCCGCTCGCCTAAGAGACATAAACGACAACGTCGGGACACCCGCCGAGTGAGGGAAAAAGATCCAAAATATCAATGTATAGATTTGCAATGGGGCGAACAATCCAAACCCCCACTTTTTTCTTTTTTTTTTTTTTTTTTTTTTAAAACAAAACAAACAATCTTCGGCTAAAAAAGAATAGGCCTACTGTGCTCCACTCGCTTACCATAATCATCCAACCCTTCAATACCTTTCACCCCACAAGACCCTCATCGCTTCAGTACCGTTCCGCAATTTAAAAATGGGAAGACCGACCTCGTAACAGTTTGCTTGCAACCGAAATTGGTGCACATTCGCTGAATACTGCAGGGTGTGTATTACTAGAGGGTGGCTTGTAAAATCGTCACGCACATCAACCACCAGAGCAACACCCGCTGAATAACGTACCATCGAACCGTCAGGTCAATGCAAAATGGAGGCCCGGATCATAGGCCTAACTTCACCGAGCACCCCACCATCTAGCTGAGAACTCCAACCTTGATCCTGCTGGTGGGTTGAGTTACCAAAATACCTGAGATTGGGATTGCAATAAGGTGCCCGATACTAACCCGGAACCCAGATGCCTGTTTTGCCTTCAACCCTGCGTTGACCCATAATCATTCCAAGCCACAAAAACCTAATCAGCCTGATTACTTATTCGAGGAAAGGGCTGTAGTTGGTTAAGGCTTTTACCCACCGGCATCGTCGGACCACTGGTCATTCTCCTATTTCCCAGTCCACCCCCCCTTTTGTGTAGCTGGAACCGAAATAGGGGGAAAGGCGCAATCAAAGTTAGGTTAATGGACCATGTCCCCCCGGGCCCAGCATAAGGAGCATTTTTTTTTTTTTTTTTTTTTTTTTTTTTTTTATATATAACTATATAAACACTTTGTATCGCAAATGATCCCAAACAGCTGGCCCTGCAACGCCGTAATACTCCATCTACAAATCTGTCTGTTCCTGCTCTTGAAACTATTATGGCATGGCACGGTGGCTCAATGGCTAGCTGCAGCCCTGGGGTCCTGGGCCCAAATCCCGCCAAGGACACCATCCGCAAGGAGCCTGTACGTTCTCCCCGTGACTGCGTGGGTCTACTCCGGGCACTCTAGCCTCCTCCCACACCCCCATAAACATACAGATAGGGAATCCAGACCGTAAGCCCCGATGGGGCAGCGTCCCCAATCCATGCAACGCACACAAAAACTAAAAGTGAATTTATACCTTTTAGAATATGTATGTGGAAGTAATTGTCCAGAAAATATTAGCGGGCATAATTATTCTGCGAATAGCTAACATTGCCGGTTTTCCCATCTCACTTGTTTATTTTCAGTTCTTACGGTAAGGAAAACCAATTAAAACATACGTAATTAACCAAAGAGGGAAAATCTAGTAAAAAAGGATGAAAATTACTTCACTACAAAAAAGAAGCAGTTTTAGAAAAACAATCAAACCATGCAAATGTACAGAGATATACTTCTCACATTTCGATAAAACTAACTGTGACCAATATAGATCCCTTCTTTCAATTACAGCATGACATTAGGGGTAAAACAGGGGGGTTAAGATATGTTTAATTTTTGAAAGACGTCTCAGAGGATATCTCATTTGTACCTCTTCCGACAGGCCTACAAGCTGCCGTAACCCTCAGTCCGATACAGCGCCGCACAATCAGCTCTGCCCTCATCTACTGTCTCCTCACCCATCCCCTGTAGACTGTGAGCCCTCGAGGGCAGGGTCCTCTCTCCCCCTGTACCAGTCTGTGCCTTGTACGGTTTATGATTATTATACTGGTACCTATTATGTAAAAACCCCTTTCGCATGCAAAGCGCCATGAATTATATGGCGCATAATAAATAATAATAATTTGTATAAATACCCGTGTGGTCAATATAAATAAACTGCCACCAAACTTAATCCTCCGAAATAGGGAAGGCTTCTTTACAGTTAGAGCAGGTAGATTGTGGAATGCTGTCTACAAGGGGTAGGAATGCTAGATACCATCACAGCTTTTAACAGAAACGGGGGAGGGCGATTCCCTCAGCACCAATAACATTGTTATAAATAACTTAGTGACAACATGTAGAGCTGGGCGGGACGCCTGTTACCTGTGACGTCACGTTATCCTCCCTAGGGGGACTTATCCCACCCCGCATTCCCCATCAGGGTACTCACCTGGTGATTCAGGAAATGACAAGACGACTGGATCTAGATCTACCCACGTAACGCCTGCTACGACGACGCTCACACCTATCCAAGGGTTAAGATGACAGACTCCGGACATGGTGGCTACCCATGCCAAAGCTTGCTACCGTGACCCCTGCACATGACCGTACAACGCGATAGTCGGCACCGCACCCACCGCCGCCATAACATGCTGAAATCCCCTGTGTGACAACGGGGCGGGGCTGTTAACAGTCACCATTGTCATAATGTCAAATGGAGTGTGTTTTGGCCTGGGAGGGGGCTTGGTGTAGGTGTGGTATCAGCAGGAGGGAAAACACGCCACCTGCTGACTGTTGCTTCTTGCCCCTGTTCACTACCAGCCCCCCTCAATTTGAACATTGAAGTCCTAACAGAATCCCTTAACCCGCCCGCTCACTGGGAGACCCACATGGTCCCTGGTTCATTCCCAGGCTAGCCCCCTTGGCATTCCCGGGGCATACAAACGGAGGGGAGGGGAAGTTCAGTGCGTGTGGGATGGGGTGATTTGACTCTTGCAGGTTAGTGCCTGCATACTAGATTCTCCCCTACCGTGCCTCCAACCTGCGCCGTGACAGGGACTGCACTGAGTCTGCACTTCAATTAGGCTGTGTGCCTAATTCATGCGTCCTGCGTCCCCTGCACAGTCTATGGAGACTGTGTAGAGGCCGTACGCACGTTGCATAGTAGAACGCAGCGATTCAGCTGTTGCCCGAATCGCTGTGTTCTAAGAAGTGACATGTCACTTCCGTGCGCTTTGCCGGCAGCTCCTGCTCTGTCTATGGCAGGAGCTGCAGGCTGAGCGCACATTCTCTACCGGCACCATGCGCCTCAGAACGGAGCTTTTCAGCTGCGCTCTGAGGCACACCTTTTAGGTGCCGTGCAGAGCGCACACAGCCCTACCCAGCTCCTCCTCGGCACTGGCGACGGTGTCTGGTCGGCGGTTGCTGGGCGGCGGGTGGGCGGGGCCAATGACAAAGAGCGCGAAGCGCTCTTTTTCAAACTTAATGGCGGCTCAAGCTGACCGGCGGGCGGGTAGTTCCCTCAGAACGCCGCTCGCCGGCGCACGTAGCTTGAGCCTCAGCAGGGAGGGAGCCGCTCATAGCAAACAGCGCCGTGAGCAGAACGCTTTCCTCCATGCTGATTTTAGGGGAGGAGGGGGGAGGTGGGAGGAGGGGGGGGGGGGTGGGGGGAGGGGGGGGGGGTGAGGTTGTTCAATAATGGCGAGCACAAGCGGACCAGCGGGCGGGTAGTTCCCTTAGAACGCCGCGCTCACCGGTCACACATCGCTTGTGCCTCAGCATAGAGGGAGCCGCTCACAGCTAACAGTGCTGTGAGCTGAAACGCTTACCTCCCTGCTGATAGCTCTCTTACCGCCTCCAGGAGCGGGTCCCTGTGTCCGGCTGCCCAAACAGGTCCGGGTCCTGCAGCCGAGAGGCTGGAAGCTGGGCAGCACGGTGATATGTATCCAGGAGGCGGGGCTTAGGCCAGTCACACCACAGGAGGCGGGGGCGGCAGGTCAGTGTCTTTCTAGGGGGAGACCTCTATTTAAACATGCATAGGGGCCAGCAGTCAGGGGGCAGCATCTCAAGTTTCTGGCTGCAGTGCCCCTCATTGTGTTATAGCCCACGTGTCATGATAACACTTGTACCATCTTTTCATTTAGATTCCACCTACAATTATTTACCGATTCCAGTTCTGAAATAGGCTTTCATGATCTACTCACTAGAATTCTCAAGTGCATAAGGTACTGAGACATATACATGTTCACACCATTATAAAGAACAAAGTATAAACATTGAGGTTTTTCTCACACCCATGTTCCTGTGTTCTTTGATATGATATGTGTTCATTTCCTTCACTATATAGGATTGCAAGTTTTCCATTTGTACCTTAATGGCAATGACGCTATACAATTGAACACATATCATCCTGTTATCCATATAGGTGTGTATTTACCTGCTTGACTATTTTTGGTTGTTTGATCCAGAATGTTTCTCCAGATAGGTCATGTGGAAATTTTCTTTCCTCAGTACAAATGTTTTCACTATGGCTTTGGAAAAATTTTTTGTATGTGCATCATGGTCATTTGACCCATTGTACTCTCAAGTAGCAATATATTGTACTGTTATGTTGTACTATGTACTAATTACGTGTTTATATGGTTTTGTAACCCTTTATGATCTTAGATAACTTTATCCTTGATAAAGACCTAAAAACAAGGTCGAAACGTTGGATGAATTATCCTTTTGCACAAATAAAGAATTTTCAGCATTCCAAGAGTTCTTTTCTTACGTTATTGATCACTATAGTGTGCCAGAGCTATTTCTATTGAATTGACTCTTATTTTTTCTGAGCACCTGCTATATACACAGTGACCCAGACATATTCAAGTTTCATTCAGAAGGCAGAGGGAAGCCTTAGCAGCTGAGCCTATATCTTGGCTTGTGAGCATTAGAACAGGCCGGCGATTACAGGGTAACATGAAAAATGTCCAGCTTGCATTATGACTAGAACATGACAATATCCTTTTAAGTACTAACCTATGATGCGTTCCTAAGCAGTTGATGTTATATGTTCTACATTTCATTTTCTGCATACTTTACAAGTAGTAGAATTTGCTTTGATATAGGCAACTGGATTTTCACAATGAAAAGGCAAAGGATAACGCCCGAAAAAGACGCCATACATTATGTCAGTGCCATCACTGACAAACCTGGATTGACCATGAAATACATCAATCCCCTTAAAGGTGAGTTAAAACAAGTTTTAACTAAATTGCCTTAATATTGTCATGCATTAGAATGACTGTTTTAGCTAATGATAAATATTTTCTACAGGAAGAGGAGTGTTTGCTGAAACTGAAATCGAAAAAGGGAGTTTTGTTGCAGAATATCGAGGCGAGCTCACGTATGCACTTACGATGGTAGACAACTACTCGAGATTTATGGTTGTGGTACAAGTCAAAGATCTAATGGCCCATACTGCAGCGAAGGTCTTCCAAGCACACTTATGCAGACCTCATGGCTACTCAGAGAGAGTCCTCACAGATCAAGGCACAGCCTTTGAAGCGGAAATCTTCAAGGACTTCTGCAGCTTTTACCGATGCAGGAAGATGCGCACTACACCCTACCATGCTCAAACCAATGGTTATCAACCTGCTCAGGACTTTACCCCATATTCCAGATGTGGCCTTACAAGTGATTTATAGAGGGGTAACAATACGTTGGGATCACCGGATCTAATCTCCCTTTTTATACACCCTAAAATCTTGTTTGCTTTAGAATAAACAATAACATCATAAAGGTATAGCAGTACCGTTTCAAAGTTTCGGTGTCCCAAGCAGCATTCCATCAGCCTCTGGAAGGTTCCTGGCAAATTGCACAGCTCGAAGGGCATGCTTTTGAACTCGCAGAGACCCATCGGGGTGGCAAAGGCGGTCTTCTCCCGGTCTGCCTCAGCAACGGACACTTGCCAATAGCGACTAGTGAGATCAAGGGTAGAAAAATAATTTGCAGTTCTCAATGCAGCTAGCTATTCCTCAATACAGGGGAGTGGTGCTGTCCTTCTTCTTTAACAGGACCAACGGAGCTGCCCAGAGGCTACAACTGTCACGGATAACCCCAGCCTCCTTCATGTTGCTCAACATGTCCTTGGTACACTGGTAATGTGCAGGTAGTTTTGGCTTATATCTCTCTTTGATGGGTGGGTGTGCACTTGTGGGGATGTAGTGTTTGACCCCTTTTATTCTTCAAAAGTCTAGCGGATGTTTGCTGAAGACTTGCTCGTATTCTTGCACTAGCCTGTAGACCCCCTTCTTGTGATGTGAAGGTGTGGAGTCAGTGCCTACGTGTAATTCCTTACACCACTCCTCTGGCTGACTTGGTGAGCTGTCACTGAATGGGTGGGCTGAAGCAATGGTGGATGCTGCTGTTTGGATAGCATGTGTATCTACTGAGAACAGCTTATCAATGGTGGCAAATCGGAGCAGCTTAATCTCTTGCTCTCCGCAGTTCAACACTCTCATGGGCACTCTTCCCTTCCATATTAATGAATAAAACTATGATGTAAATAGCATATAGATACCCCACAAATGCAGATAAAAGTAGGTTATGGGAAAAGGGGGAAGAGAGAAACAGGAAAATAGTGGAATAAAGTATACCTTCCAGGTGGGAGAGGAAATGGCAGCACAGCCAGTGGAGGTGAAGCAAGGGGAGCCTGCAACTAAAGAGTTGAGAGCGTTATCACATGGTGACTGAGCCTGATTGTAACGGGAGCATAGAGGTGCCGATCCTGTCTTACCTGCGTTGGTGTAGAAGTGGGTGTCCTGTGGTGGAGTCAGCTATGTGCAGTGGTGGCCGTGGGTTCTTTTATGTGCGACCGTAGTAATAGCTGCGCCCACTTCCTGTATGGGAGTGGAATGCAGTGAGGGTAATGGAACGCACGCCTGCGCATTTGTGTTTAACGTCGCGCATGTTCAGAACGGAGAAAAGGCTGCGCTCACTTCCTAATGAAAGGGAGTGAGACGCATCTGGGAAGGGAAGGGAAAAGATTAGGGTTTGGGGATGATGAAAGGGCTTTCTACGGGCAAGGATGGCAAAGGGTGGCAGTGACGGAAAGTCAGGCAGCCTGTCCTGTCCTGTCCTGTCCGTCCGTCTTTTTGTATCATGAATTGGAAAGACTGCAAGGGGGAGGGGAGGTGCTTGTGTCCAAAAGGAGGAGTTATTCAGATTCATTGCAGTGGGCGGCGGCTGCAAAAAGCACCATTCTTCTTGTTTTTGCTCTGCAAAACAGCCTTTTCAAGGGTTGGCTTGGGTGACAAAATGTCTTCTGTAGGCATGGGTTTGTCTCCCTCTCCCTAAGATGTGTCCGGTATAGGCCAGGGTGCCACTCAAGGCCGTAACCAATTCGGGTTATAGCTTCTCGGCCTTTTGGCTAAGATCAAGTGTAGTTTCGGAGGACGCTACCTTGGTCGGTACTGGAAGGTGCCTGGGATTGCACGTCTGCCGGCCTTGAGGAAGTGTGTGCGCCTTCTGGTGACACATAGCCCTCTTGTGCCTGGACGGTTCCCAGGCAACGGGAGGCGATCACCTTTGTTATTTTGAAGTCCTACTGATAAACAGAAAAAAAAAAAAATTAAATCTGTTCTTATCAGTTTAATATCTGATACGTCCCCTCTCTGGGGACCATATATTAAATGGATTTTTAGAACAAGGAGATGGAAAAAATCTTGCTCTGTCCACTGCACGCATTGACCTGGTATTGCAGTACCTCCAGGACCGGTGCACCCCTTCTTAACCCAGTTTCCAAAAGCAGAACTCAATTCACCTGATTCAAATGAGCCCCATTAGTTAATTGAAAGAAAGCAAAAACTTTATATGCACCTCAATTTGGCCAATTCACTTTTCACACTTTCACCCTTTTTTTTATCTTTCACACCTTTTACTTGCTTTATTGATGCAAAAAGCTGTGCCAAATAGCAAACTCATCTCCACTCAACTTGACCAACTCTGCTATGTCCCGTGCAGTATCTTATTCTCAGTCTTATCTAGATCATTTGCAATTGAATAGAATAGATCCCTTTTGGCTGCTTATGACTGTGTAAAATATGTAGTTTTACTGGGCTGGGATGAGAGAATCCATTGAAGCATGGTGTAGGGATTGTGGTTCCTGTGTGCTAAGAAGAGAGGCTGGCACCAGCCAGAAAGCCCCATTGCAGCCAATAATCACTTAATAACTTTTTCAACTTGTCATCATATGGGAGGCCTTCCATTCCTTGTAGTAGTCTAGTTGCCCACCTTTGAACTGACTCTAACTTCTGAATGTCCTTATTAAAATGTGGAGCCCAAAACTGGTTCCCATATTCCAGATGTAGCCTTACAAGTGATTTATAGAGGTGTAACAATACGTTGGGATCACGGGATCTAATCTCCCTTTTTATACACCCTAAAATCTTGTCCCAAGCAGCATTCCATCAGCCTCTGGAAGGTTCCTGGCGCATTGCACAGCTCGAAGGGCATGCTTTTGAACTCGCAGAGACCCATAGGGGTGGCGAAGGCGGTCTTCTCCCGGTCTGCCTCAGCAACGGACACTTGCCAATAGTGACTAGTGAGATCAAGGGTAGAAAAATAATTTGCAGTTCTCAATGCAGCTAGCGATTCCTCAATACGGGGAGTGGTGCCGTCCTTCTTTTTTAACAGGATCAACAGAGCTGCCCAAAGGCTACAACTGTCACGGATAACCCCAGCCGCCTTCATGTTGCTCAACATGTACTTGGTACACTGGCAATGTGAAGGTGGTATTGGCTTATAGCTCTCTTTGATGGGTGGGTGTGCACCTGTGGGGATGTGGTGTTGGACCCCTTTTATTCCCCCAAAATCTAGCGGGCTTCCCACCGGTAACCCGCTCCCCAGCTTGGATGGATGCTGAGGGAGCCCCTTTTGCCCGCAGGCTCTGGCCCTGGGAACTGTAGCCTTGGCGGTGACTGTGCTTCCCTCTACGGTGTGAGCTGTTGCCTTCAATCGGGTCTTGACTGCTGGGAAACCCTGGAGGTTCCTGTCGCTAACGGATTTGACCGGTTTTACGGCGACTCCTAGCCTGGTCGGGGTCCGTAGGCCCTGCCGGATGGTGCTGGCTTCTCTTCACTCCCCGATCTGGTACCGGCGGGCCACCGCCCATCCCCGGTCCGTACGGTTCACTCCAATCAGCCTCTCCTGCAGAAGGTCACCACCGTCTGCCAACCTTGCTGAGTGCCCGGGCCACACACCCGGACACGGTCAGTCTCCTCTCCTCTTCACTTCTCTAACTCCAAAACTGATCTCTAATCTGACTCCTTTTCCCGCCTCCAGGACTGTGAACTCCTCGGTGGGTGGGATCAACCGCCTGGCCCACCCCCTGGTGTGGACATCAGCCCCTGGAGGAAGGCAACTAGGATTTGTGTTTAGCTTCGGTGTGCCTAGCCGGAGTGTAGAGTGTGTTGGTGTAGTACCTGTGACGACCTGGCTTGTCCAGGGCGCCCATGTGGGGTGTTGGCAGTGTATTTGCGCCTGCGTTCAAAGGTTTGCTGAATGGATAACTGAACGCTGCGCTGGGACAAGGACGTGCTTGATGATGGTGTTATTTCTGAGTAGGCAACTGCAGGTGCAGGACCGGAGGAGGCTTGTTCGCAGGCAGCATGGACAGGGGATTGGCTCGCATGCACAACCAGCGAAGACGTAGCAGTGACATTAGCAAGCACTGCTCCTCGACTCTGTTGTACTTCCCACAAAGTCGGGTGCTTGGCTGACATGTGCCTGATCATGCTGGTGGTGGTCAGGCTGCTAGTTTTGGTACCCCTGCTGATGCTGGCACGGCAGGTGTTGCAAATGGCCTTTTTAGAATCATCTGGATCCAACTTAAAAAACTGCCAGACTCGGGAAGACCTAACATTTGTACAGGCACCTTGTGTCGTGTTGTTGTTCCGGGGAACGGTTGCCTGACTTCTGCCTGGAGCCACCACCCTGCTTCTTACTGCCTGTTGGGATGCTACGCCTCCCTCCCCCTGTGCACTGCTGTCCTCGCTCTGCATATCCTCCTGCCAGGTTGGGTCAGTTACTGGATCATCCACCACGTCGTCTTCCTCTTCCGCACCCTGCTCCTCCTCCTGACTTCCTGACAATTGTGTCTCATCATCGTCCACCCCTTGTTGAGACACGTTGCCAACTTCGTGAGAACGTGGCTGCTCAAATATTTGGCCATCTGTACATACGATCTCCTCATGACCCACTTCAACATGAGCTGGCGAGAGGCCAGAATGTGCGAATGGAAATGTGAACAGCTCTTCCGAGTGTCCAAGTGTGGGATCATTAATGTCCGAGGACGTGTACTCAGCCTTGTGGTAGGAAGGAGGATCAGGTTCTGAAATGTGCGGTGCAGTATCACGGCTACTGACACTTGACCGTGTGGAAGACAGAGTGTTTGTGGTGGTGCCAATCTGACTGGAAGCATTATCCGCTATCCAACTAACAACCTGTTGACACTGGTCTTGGTTCAAGAGCGGTGTACTGCTGCGGTCCCCAAGAATTTGGGACAGGATGTGCGAGCGACTAGATGTGGCCCTTTGTTGTGGCAAAATTAGAGCTTGCCCACGACCTCGGCCTCTGCCTGCACCACCATCACGTCCACTTCCTTGTTCCTTGCCAACGCCCTTGCGCATTTTGCAATGCTGTGCTGACGTGTATTCACTAGACTTGGGCGTTATATCAAAGTTTGTGCAAATTGTGCACCTGTACGCTGCCACCGACAGGCACACACGTGCGGTTTTTAAATGCAAGCACGGACGCACTAAGAACCTAACAGGTTTTAGGAGCAAAAATTAATGACGAGAACTCTGACACTATCAGCCACTGCTGACTGACGTGTATTATACACTACACTTGTGCGTTATATAATAGTTTGGTAAAAACGCACACAAGTGCACCTGTACGCTGCCACCGACAGGCACACACGTGCGGTTTTTAAATGCAAGCACGGACGCACTAAGAACCTAACACAGGTTTTAGGAGCAAAAATTAATGACGAGAACTCTGACACTATCAGCCACTGCTGACTGACGTGTATTATACACTACACTTGTGCGTTATATAATAGTTTGGTAAAAACGCACACAAGTGCACCTGTACGCTGCCACCGACAGGCACACACGTGCGGTTTTTAAATGCAAGCACGGACGCACTAAGAACCTAACACAGGTTTTAGGAGCAAAAATTAATGACGAGAACTCTGACACTATCAGCCACTGCTGACTGACGTGTATTATACACTACACTTGTGCGTTATATAATAGTTTGGTAAAAACGCACACAAGTGCACCTGTACGCTGCCACCGACAGGCACACACGTGCGGTTTTTAAATGCAAGCACGGACGCACTAAGAACCTAACACAGGTTTTAGGAGCAAAAATTAATGACGAGAACTCTGACACTATCAGCCACTGCTGACTGACGTGTATTATACACTACACTTGTGCGTTATATAATAGTTTGGTAAAAACGCACACAAGTGCACCTGTACGCTGCCACCGACAGGCACACACGTGCGGTTTTTAAATGCAAGCACGGACGCACTAAGAACCTAACAGGTTTTAGGAGCGACAATTGCTGAGAAGTCTGACACTATCAGGACTGTTTTAGACTGTGTACACCAGCCCCAGATATGATGAAGGCTGGTATACGGTCACCACTAGGAATGGCTATATACCCTGCCTGCCTGCCTGCCTGCCTGCCTGTATACTGCTACAATAGTCCTGACAAGGACTCTTTTGGTCACTAGCCTGTATTCCAACCTGGCTATACCCTGCCTGTATACAGCAACAATAGTCCTGAGAAGGACTCTGCTACTGTACTCCGACCTGGCTATACCCTGCCTGCCTGTATACAACTAGAATAGTCCTGAGAAGGACTTTTGGTCACACTGTTTGCAGCCCTGCTACGGAAATAGCTATAAAGGGCCGCAAACCTTTCCCTGAAGCAGCGACCCTCTCCCTGCACTGACTGTCTGGATAGCTGTGAGCAGAGCACAGCGCGCCCGCCGGTATAAAGGCTCGGTCACGCTGTGCAGGCCGGCCAATCACTGCAATTCCACAACTAACAGGGCTGTGGCATTGCAGTGGTCTGCCAGCCAATCCCTGCATGAGGGCTGGCTCTCAAAAGAGCGCCAACATGCAGGGATGAAGACCACGAGTACAGCACGAGTATCGCGAGATTACTCGGTCCCCGTCGAGTAGACCGAGTACAGTGATACTCGTGCGAGTACCGAGTAGTAACAAGCATGCTCGCTCATCACTATTTATTAGTAAAATGGCTTACACTCCCCTTTTTTCCACTTTTTTCTTCACTACTTTTATAAAGAAATTTTTCCTTTCTTTATTCTTAATGCAATTTTATATAGCAACACCACCATTTTTTGCCACGAACATAATTTTTCTTGTCCGTCATCCCGTTCACCCTTACAGGGTTGTGGACAGATGCACTTGTCACTACACTTCTAAGACTCAATACAGGGTCTGGAGCTCAATGCTCCCTTTTTGTTTTTTTTTTCTTCTTTTTTTTCTTTTTTTCATTTTGTCCTTCTTCTTCTTCTTTTTCTGATTTTTGTCTCAAAAAGCTGATGAAATTTGAAACACTATACCCCAGTGATTTTATAAATGTTTCTCAATATATCACTTGAGAACTTTTATGGCCGGTATTGTAACAGTTGACCATCCCGGCAGTATTTGAAATACAGCAGTCAGTCCTCTGACGTAGCTCCATATGTGTATATATAGAGGTTCTTCCTCCTTTGATTGCATACTGTTCTTTTTTTGCCCTGATGAAGGAGACAGTGATCTCTGAAACACATTGACCGGAAAAAAGAATAAAGAGATGAAATAATTAACATCAGTTTCCTTTGGTGACAGCGCGGCACGCACCCGATTTTCCTCCTATACGTTATTGCTCTTCTACTAGGGGCTGCGGCTGTCGCCATTTGTAACGTGCATTTAGGGGTTGTGACTGGCACAACCTTAATAGGTGAGTGCAACTACTATTAATTATTTGTTACCTTACCAGGTAAGACCCTAATTTGTGCGTCTGCTCCAGAGTTATTTCCCTGATTATTAATATCTGACAGGCAGTGATTGATCCTGCATTCTCACCTTCCTCTCTGTTGCACATTCTTATTGTTCCTATATGCTCTCTATTTCCATCAGACTTTTTTTGTCCTTCGGTGGGGCTCTAACATATGTGCACCATTTATTATTTATTTTTATGGATTCCTTTCTTTTTTCATGCTAGCGTTCATTATGCAGTAGTCATTCATGATATATCTTATATTTGTGAATCCATTAGGGCTCTATATGTCTGGTGCATCACATTGGGTCTTTTCAGTGCACAATAGGCACCTTTTTCTGTTATGCTCTGCTGCCACCTTATGGACATCCTATCAGTGATGCCAGAAAAAAATGGACATGTCTCCGTGCAGCAATCACGGACACGCGGGTACGCCGCACGGAGACACGTGCAGTGAAAAATCACTGATGTGTGAGCAGACCCATTCATTATAATGGATCTGCGTATCTCAGTGATTCTGTTATGTTTAAAAAAAAGCACAAACGTACCAGAATCACTGACGTGTGAAACAGGCCTTATAGTGTTTTGATTTATGTATGTATTATACAACTTCTGTGGATCTTGTATGAGTGACTTTTCTTCATTTTATCGGATTGTTTTAAAATATTGAAATAAAGTCACGCTTCCTATGCATCCTTTTGTATTCTGATTGGCTACTATAATACAGTTTTTAGGCACTGAGATCGATACCAGAGGCATGGTCTTCCGCTTACCAGAGGATAAGCTCAAAAGGCTAAGGGACATAATAGAAGGGTTTAGTGCTGTTAAGAAGGTGGCATTAAGATAAATGAAATATATCTTCTCGGTCTTCTCGTTTTCTTGCTGAGTTGTGCCAATGGACAGAGTTTTTTCTAGACATTTGCTATTGGAAACTCAGGGAACCAAAGCTCCTGGATAGAGTTGAGCGCGGTTCGTGGTTCGTGGTTCTCCAGTTCTAGGCTCGAGTGATTTTGGGGCATGTTCTAGATCGAACTAGAACTCGAGTTTTTTGCAAAAGCTCGATAGTTCTAGAAACGTTCGAGAACGGTTCTAGCAGCCAAAAAACAGCTAAATCATAGCTTGGTTTCTGCTGTAATAGTGTAAGTCACTCTGTGAATCAAACTATTATCACATTTCAGTGTATAGTGTGCGTGAACAGCGCCTTCAGATCACTGCTGTTTCTATAATGGCGATCGCCATTTTTTTTTTTTTTTTCTTGTCTTCCTTCCCTAAGTGCGCGCGTCTTGTGGGGCGGGCCAGCATGTCAGCCAATCACAGACACACACACAGCTAAGTTGACTTTGAGCCAGAGAAGCAACGGCATGTGTGATAGGATCTGCATGTCACATGTCCCTGCATTATAAAACCGGACATTTTCTTCACGGACGCCATTATCTGCCTTCTGCGTCTTTGGTGTCAGACATCACTGTCGCAGCTCCGTCCTCCTGAGTCCTATAGCCGATACAGCTGTATGCGCTGCATACACAGCGTTAGACAGCATAGGGAGAGCACTTTATAGCAGTCCTTTTAAGGACTCAAACCGGCAGGGTCAGAGAGCCATAGGTGACAGGTCCTGCAAACAGCAACAGCATCTGTGTAGCCAAGGTCAGGGATTTCCTCCCTGCATTTCACCATTAGGAGGGAATAGAAAGGCAGGCTTCCATTCCTCTACCCAGAGCACCACAATCCTGCCACTGTACCCTCCTATCCTCTGCACACTTCAACTCATTATAACTAAGCCATTATACTAGCAAACACTCAGTGTACCTAGTGGCATCCTATCTGTGGCTATTGGACTTTGCTATAGTCCCACTAGTGCAAAGACATTTGCAGAGCACGTCTGCCTGCATTGCACACTCCAACTTTTTTAAACTAAGCAATTTTACTAGCAAACACTCAGTGTACCTAGTGGCATCCTATACGTGGCTATTGGACTTTGCTATAGTCCCACTAGTGCCAAGACATTTGCAGAGCGCATCTGCCTGCGTTGCACACTCCAACTAATTTTAACTTAGCCATTATACTAGCAAACACTCAGTGTACCTAGTGGCATCCTATACGTGGCTATTGGACTTTGCTATAGTCCCACTAGTGCCAAGACATTTGCAGAGCGCATCTGCCTGCGTTGCACACTCCAACTAATTATAAGTAAGCCATTATACTAGCAAACACTCAGTGTACCTAGTGGCATCCTATCTGTGGCTATTGGACTTTGCTATAGTCCCACTAGTGCAAAGACATTTGCAGAGCACGTCTGCCTGCATTGCACACTCCAACTTTTTTAAACTAAGCAATTTTACTAGCAAACACTCAGTGTACCTAGTGGCATCCTATACGTGGCTATTGGACTTTGCTATAGTCCCACTAGTGCCAAGACATTTGCAGAGCGCATCTGCCTGCGTTGCACACTCCAACTAATTATAAGTAAGCCATTATACTAGCAAACACTCAGTGTACCTAGTGGCATCCTATCTGTGGCTATTGGACTTTGCTATAGTCCCACTAGTGCCAAGACATTTGCAGAGCGCATCTGCCTGCGTTGCACACTCCAACTAATTATAAGTAAGCCATTATACTAGCAAACACTCAGTGTACCTAGTGGCATCCTATACGTGGCTATTGGACCTTGCTATAGTCCCACTAGTGCCAAGACATTTGCAGAGCGCATCTGCCTGCGTTGCACACTCCAACTAATTATAAGTAAGCCATTATACTAGCAAACACTCAGTGTACCTAGTGGCATCCTATACGTGGCTATTGGACCTTGCTATAGTCCCACTAGTGCCAAGACATTTGCAGAGCGCATCTGCCTGCGTTGCACACTCCAACTAATTATAAGTAAGCCATTATTATAATTATTATTATTATTTATTATTATAGCGCCATTTATTCCATGGCGCTTTACAAGTGAAAGGGTATACGTACAACAATCATTAACAGTACATAACAGACTGGTACAGGAGGAGAGAGGACCCTGCCCGCGAGGGCTTACAGTCTACAGGGAATGGGTGATGGTACAATAGGTGAGGACAGAGCTGGTTGCGCAGTGGTCTACTGGACTGAGGGCTGTTGTAGGTTATAGGCTTGTTGGAAGAGGTGGGTCTTGAGGTTCCTCTTGAAGCTTTCCACGGTAGGGGAGAGTCTGATGTGCTGAGGTAGAGCATTCCAAAGTATGGGGGATGCACGGGAGAAATCTTGTACGCGATTGTGGGAAGAGAAGATAAGGGAGGAGCAGAGAAGGAGATCTTGTGAGGATCTGAGGTTGCGTGCAGGTAGGTACCGGGAGACTAGGTCACAGATGTAGGGAGGAGACAGGTTGTGCATGGCTTTGTATGTCATGGTTAGTGTTTTGAACTGGAGTCGTTGGGTGATGGGAAGCCAGTGAAGGGATTGGCAGAGTGGCGAGGCTGGGGAGTAGCGAGGGGAGAGGTGGATTAAGCGGGCCGCAGAGTTTAGGATAGATTGGAGGGGTGCAAGAGTGTTGGAAGGGAGGCCAGAGAGCAGGAGGTTGCAGTAGTCGAGGCGGGAGATGATGAGGGCATGCACTAATGTTTTTGCTGATTCTTGGTTAAGGAAAGCACGGATCCGGGAGATGTTTTTGAGTTGTAATCGGCATGAGGTGAAGAGGGCTTGGATGTGTGGCTTGAAGGATAGAGCAGAGTCGAGGGTCACTCCAAGGCAACGAGCTTGTGAGACTGGGGAGAGTAAGCAACCATCGAGTTTGATGGAAAGGCTTGTTGGAGGAGATGAGTGAGGAGGAGGAAAGACAATGAATTCTGTTTTGTCCATGTTAAGTTTTAGGAATCGCACAGAGAAGAAGGATGAAATAGCAGACAGACATTGTGGGATTCTGGTTAGTAGAGAGGTAATGTCAGGTCCATTATACTAGCAAACACTCAGTGTACCTAGTGGCATCCTATCTGTGGCTATTGGACTTTGCTATAGTCCCACTAGTGCCAAGACATTTGCAGAGCGCATCTGCCTGCGTTGCACACTCCAACTAATTATAAGTAAGCCATTATACTAGCAAACACTCAGTGTACCTAGTGGCATCCTATACGTGGCTATTGGACCTTGCTATAGTCCCACTAGTGCCAAGACATTTGCAGAGCGCATCTGCCTGCGTTGCACACTCCAACTAATTATAAGTAAGCCATTATACTAGCAAACACTCAGTGTACCTAGTGGCATCCTATACGTGGCTATTGGACCTTGCTATAGTCCCACTAGTGCCAAGACATTTGCAGAGCGCATCTGCCTGCGTTGCACACTCCAACTAATTATAAGTAAGCCATTATTATTATTATTATTATTATTTATTATTATAGCGCCATTTATTCCATGGCGCTTTACAAGTGAAAGGGTATACGTACAACAATCATTAACAGTACATAACAGACTGGTACAGGAGGAGAGAGGACCCTGCCCGCGAGGGCTTACAGTCTACAGGGAATGGGTGATGGTACAATAGGTGAGGACAGAGCTGGTTGCGCAGTGGTCTACTGGACTGAGGGCTGTTGTAGGTTATAGGCTTGTTGGAAGAGGTGGGTCTTGAGGTTCCTCTTGAAGCTTTCCACGGTAGGGGAGAGTCTGATGTGCTGAGGTAGAGCATTCCAAAGTATGGGGGATGCACGGGAGAAATCTTGTACGCGATTGTGGGAAGAGGAGATAAGGGAGGAGCAGAGAAGGAGATCTTGTGAGGATCTGAGGTTGCGTGCAGGTAGGTACCGGGAGACTAGGTCACAGATGTAGGGAGGAGACAGGTTGTGCATGGCTTTGTATGTCATGGTTAGTGTTTTGAACTGGAGTCGTTGGGTGATGGGAAGCCAGTGAAGGGATTGGCAGAGTGGCGAGGCTGGGGAGTAGCGAGGGGAGAGGTGGATTAAGCGGGCCGCAGAGTTTAGGATAGATTGGAGGGGTGCAAGAGTGTTGGAAGGGAGGCCAGAGAGCAGGAGGTTGCAGTAGTCGAGGCGGGAGATGATGAGGGCATGCACTAATGTTTTTGCTGATTCTTGGTTAAGGAAAGCACGGATCCGGGAGATGTTTTTGAGTTGTAATCGGCATGAGGTGAAGAGGGCTTGGATGTGTGGCTTGAAGGATAGAGCAGAGTCGAGGGTCACTCCAAGGCAACGAGCTTGTGAGACTGGGGAGAGTAAGCAACCATCGAGTTTGATGGAAAGGCTTGTTGGAGGAGATGAGTGAGGAGGAGGAAAGACAATGAATTCTGTTTTGTCCATGTTAAGTTTTAGGAATCGCACAGAGAAGAAGGATGAAATAGCAGACAGACATTGTGGGATTCTGGTTAGTAGAGAGGTAATGTCAGGTCCATTATACTAGCAAACACTCAGTGTACCTAGTGGCATCCTATCTGTGGCTATTGGACTTTGCTATAGTCCCACTAGTGCCAAGACATTTGCAGAGCGCATCTGCCTGCGTTGCACACTCCAACTAATTATAAGTAAGCCATTATACTAGCAAACACTCAGTGTACCTAGTGGCATCCTATACGTGGCTATTGGACCTTGCTATAGTCCCACTAGTGCCAAGACATTTGCAGAGCGCATCTGCCTGCGTTGCACACTCCAACTAATTATAAGTAAGCCATTATACTAGCAAACACTCAGTGTACCTAGTGGCATCCTATACGTGGCTATTGGACTTTGCTATAGTCCCACTAGTGCAAAGACATTTGCAGAGCACGTCTGCCTGCATTGCACACTCCAACTTTTTTAAACTAAGCAATTTTACTAGCAAACACTCAGTGTACCTAGTGGCATCCTATACGTGGCTATTGGACTTTGCTATAGTCCCACTAGTGCCAAGACATTTGCAGAGCGCATCTGCCTGCGTTGCACACTCCAACTAATTTTAACTTAACCATTATACTAGAAAACACTCAGTGTACCTAGTGGCATCCTATACGTGGCTATTGGACTTTGCTATAGTCCCACTAGTGCCAAGACATTTGCAGAGCGCATCTGCCTGCGTTGCACACTCCAACTAATTATAAGTAAGCCATTATACTAGCAAACACTCAGTGTACCTAGTGGCATCCTATACGTGGCTATTGGACTTTGCTATAGTCCCACTAGTGCCAAGACATTTGCAGAGCGCATCTGCCTGCGTTGCACACTCCAACTAATTATAAGTAAGCCATTATACTAGCAAACACTCAGTGTACCTAGTGGCATCCTATACGTGGCTATTGGACCTTGCTATAGTCCCACTAGTGCCAAGACATTTGCAGAGCGCATCTGCCTGCGTTGCACACTCCAACTAATTATAAGTAAGCCATTATACTAGCAAACACTCAGTGTACCTAGTGGCATCCTATCTGTGGCTATTGGACTTTGCTATAGTCCCACTAGTGCCAAGACATTTGCAGAGCGCATCTGCCTGCGTTGCACACTCCAACTAATTATAAGTAAGCCATTATACTAGCAAACACTCAGTGTACCTAGTGGCATCCTATACGTGGCTATTGGACTTTGCTATAGTCCCACTAGTGCCAAGACATTTGCAGAGCGCATCTGCCTGCGTTGCACACTCCAACTAATTATAAGTAAGCCATTATACTAGCAAACACTCAGTGTACCTAGTGGCATCCTATACGTGGCTATTGGACTTTGCTATAGTCCCACTAGTGCCAAGACATTTGCAGAGCGCATCTGCCTGCGTTGCACACTCCAACTAATTTTAACTTAGCCATTATACTAGCAAACACTCAGTGTACCTAGTGGCATCCTATACGTGGCTATTGGACTTTGCTATAGTCCCACTAGTGCCAAGACATTTGCAGAGCGCATCTGCCTGCGTTGCACACTCCAACTAATTATAAGTAAGCCATTATACTAGCAAACACTCAGTGTACCTAGTGGCATCCTATACGTGGCTATTGGACTTTGCTATAGTCCCACTAGTGCAAAGACATTTGCAGAGCACGTCTGCCTGCATTGCACACTCCAACTTTTTTAAACTAAGCAATTTTACTAGCAAACACTCAGTGTACCTAGTGGCATCCTATACGTGGCTATTGGACTTTGCTATAGTCCCACTAGTGCCAAGACATTTGCAGAGCGCATCTGCCTGCGTTGCACACTCCAACTAATTTTAACTTAACCATTATACTAGCAAACACTCAGTGTACCTAGTGGCATCCTATACGTGGCTATTGGACTTTGCTATAGTCCCACTAGTGCCAAGACATTTGCAGAGCGCATCTGCCTGCGTTGCACACTCCAACTAATTATAAGTAAGCCATTATACTAGCAAACACTCAGTGTACCTAGTGGCATCCTATACGTGGCTATTGGACCTTGCTATAGTCCCACTAGTGCCAAGACATTTGCAGAGCGCATCTGCCTGCGTTGCACACTCCAACTAATTATAAGTAAGCCATTATACTAGCAAACACTCAGTGTACCTAGTGGCATCCTATACGTGGCTATTGGACTTTGCTATAGTCCCACTAGTGCCAAGACATTTGCAGAGCGCATCTGCCTGCGTTGCACACTCCAACTAATTATAAGTAAGCCATTATACTAGCAAACACTCAGTGTACCTAGTGGCATCCTATACGTGGCTATTGGACCTTGCTATAGTCCCACTAGTGCCAAGACATTTGCAGAGCGCATCTGCCTGCGTTGCACACTCCAACTAATTATAAGTAAGCCATTATACTAGCAAACACTCAGTGTACCTAGTGGCATCCTATCTGTGGCTATTGGACTTTGCTATAGTCCCACTAGTGCCAAGACATTTGCAGAGCGCATCTGCCTGCGTTGCACACTCCAACTAATTATAAGTAAGCCATTATACTAGCAAACACTCAGTGTACCTAGTGGCATCCTATACGTGGCTATTGGACTTTGCTATAGTCCCACTAGTGCCAAGACATTTGCAGAGCGCATCTGCCTGCGTTGCACACTCCAACTAATTATAAGTAAGCCATTATACTAGCAAACACTCAGTGTACCTAGTGGCATCCTATACGTGGCTATTGGACTTTGCTATAGTCCCACTAGTGCCAAGACATTTGCAGAGCGCATCTGCCTGCGTTGCACACTCCAACTAATTTTAACTTAGCCATTATACTAGCAAACACTCAGTGTACCTAGTGGCATCCTATACGTGGCTATTGGACTTTGCTATAGTCCCACTAGTGCCAAGACATTTGCAGAGCGCATCTGCCTGCGTTGCACACTCCAACTAATTATAAGTAAGCCATTATACTAGCAAACACTCAGTGTACCTAGTGGCATCCTATACGTGGCTATTGGACTTTGCTATAGTCCCACTAGTGCCAAGACATTTGCAGAGCGCATCTGCCTGCGTTGCACACTCCAACTAATTTTAACTTAGCCATTATACTAGCAAACACTCAGTGTACCTAGTGGCATCCTATACGTGGCTATTGGACTTTGCTATAGTCCCACTAGTGCAAAGACATTTGCAGAGCACGTCTGCCTGCATTGCACACTCCAACTTTTTTAAACTAAGCAATTTTACTAGCAAACACTCAGTGTACCTAGTGGCATCCTATACGTGGCTATTGGACTTTGCTATAGTCCCACTAGTGCCAAGACATTTGCAGAGCGCATCTGCCTGCGTTGCACACTCCAACTAATTATAAGTAAGCCATTATACTAGCAAACACTCAGTGTACCTAGTGGCATCCTATCTGTGGCTATTGGACTTTGCTATAGTCCCACTAGTGCCAAGACATTTGCAGAGCGCATCTGCCTGCGTTGCACACTCCAACTAATTATAAGTAAGCCATTATACTAGCAAACACTCAGTGTACCTAGTGGCATCCTATACGTGGCTATTGGACCTTGCTATAGTCCCACTAGTGCCAAGACATTTGCAGAGCGCATCTGCCTGCGTTGCACACTCCAACTAATTATAAGTAAGCCATTATACTAGCAAACACTCAGTGTACCTAGTGGCATCCTATACGTGGCTATTGGACCTTGCTATAGTCCCACTAGTGCCAAGACATTTGCAGAGCGCATCTGCCTGCGTTGCACACTCCAACTAATTATAAGTAAGCCATTATTATTATTATTATTATTTATTATTATAGCGCCATTTATTCCATGGCGCTTTACAAGTGAAAGGGTATACGTACAACAATCATTAACAGTACATAACAGACTGGTACAGGAGGAGAGAGGACCCTGCCCGCGAGGGCTTACAGTCTACAGGGAATGGGTGATGGTACAATAGGTGAGGACAGAGCTGGTTGCGCAGTGGTCTACTGGACTGAGGGCTGTTGTAGGTTATAGGCTTGTTGGAAGAGGTGGGTCTTGAGGTTCCTCTTGAAGCTTTCCACGGTAGGGGAGAGTCTGATGTGCTGAGGTAGAGCATTCCAAAGTATGGGGGATGCACGGGAGAAATCTTGTACGCGATTGTGGGAAGAGGAGATAAGGGAGGAGCAGAGAAGGAGATCTTGTGAGGATCTGAGGTTGCGTGCAGGTAGGTACCGGGAGACTAGGTCACAGATGTAGGGAGGAGACAGGTTGTGCATGGCTTTGTATGTCATAGTTAGTGTTTTGAACTGGAGTCGTTGGGTGATGGGAAGCCAGTGAAGGGATTGGCAGAGTGGCGAGGCTGGGGAGTAGCGAGGGGAGAGGTGGATTAAGCGGGCCGCAGAGTTTAGGATAGATTGGAGGGGTGCAAGAGTGTTGGAAGGGAGGCCAGAGAGCAGGAGGTTGCAGTAGTCGAGGCGGGAGATGATGAGGGCATGCACTAATGTTTTTGATGATTCTTGGTTAAGGAAAGCACGGATCCGGGAGATGTTTTTGAGTTGTAATCGGCATGAGGTGAAGAGGGCTTGGATGTGTGGCTTGAAGGATAGAGCAGAGTCGAGGGTCACTCCAAGGCAACGAGCTTGTGAGACTGGGGAGAGTAAGCAACCATCGAGTTTGATGGAAAGGCTTGTTGGAGGAGATGAGTGAGGAGGAGGAAAGACAATGAATTCTGTTTTGTCCATGTTAAGTTTTAGGAATCGCACAGAGAAGAAGGATGAAATAGCAGACAGACATTGTGGGATTCTTGTTAGTAGAGAGGTAATGTCAGGTCCATTATACTAGCAAACACTCAGTGTACCTAGTGGCATCCTATCTGTGGCTATTGGACTTTGCTATAGTCCCACTAGTGCCAAGACATTTGCAGAGCGCATCTGCCTGCGTTGCACACTCCAACTAATTATAAGTAAGCCATTATACTAGCAAACACTCAGTGTACCTAGTGGCATCCTATACGTGGCTATTGGACCTTGCTATAGTCCCACTAGTGCCAAGACATTTGCAGAGCGCATCTGCCTGCGTTGCACACTCCAACTAATTATAAGTAAGCCATTATACTAGCAAACACTCAGTGTACCTAGTGGCATCCTATACGTGGCTATTGGACTTTGCTATAGTCCCACTAGTGCAAAGACATTTGCAGAGCACGTCTGCCTGCATTGCACACTCCAACTTTTTTAAACTAAGCAATTATACTAGCAAACACTCAGTGTACCTAGTGGCATTCTATACGTGGCTATTGGACTTTGCTATAGTCCCACTAGTGCCAAGACATTTGCAGAGCGCATCTGCCTGCGTTGCACACTCCAACTAATTATAAGCAAGCCATTATACTAGCAAACACTCAGTGTACCTAGTGGCATCCTATACGTGGCTATTGGACATTGCTATAGTCCCACTAGTGCCAAGACATTTGCAGAGCGCATCTGCCTGCGTTGCACACTCCAACTAATTATAAGTAAGCCATTATACTAGCAAACACTCAGTGTACCTAGTGGCATCCTATACGTGGCTATTGGACTTTGCTATAGTCCCACTAGTGCCAAGACATTTGCAGAGCGCATCTGCCTGCGTTGCACACTCCAACTAATTATAAGTAAGCCATTATACTAGCAAACACTCAGTGTACCTAGTGGCATCCTATACGTGGCTATTGGACTTTGCTATAGTCCCACTAGTGCCAAGACATTTGCAGAGCGCATCTGCCTGCGTTGCACACTCCAACTAATTTTAACTTAGCCATTATACTAGCAAACACTCAGTGTACCTAGTGGCATCCTATACGTGGCTATTGGACTTTGCTATAGTCCCACTAGTGCCAAGACATTTGCAGAGCGCATCTGCCTGCGTTGCACACTCCAACTAATTATAAGTAAGCCATTATACTAGCAAACACTCAGTGTACCTAGTGGCATCCTATACGTGGCTATTGGACTTTGCTATAGTCCCACTAGTGCCAAGACATTTGCAGAGCGCATCTGCCTGCGTTGCACACTCCAACTAATTTTAACTTAGCCATTATACTAGCAAACACTCAGTGTACCTAGTGGCATCCTATACGTGGCTATTGGACTTTGCTATAGTCCCACTAGTGCCAAGACATTTGCAGAGCGCATCTGCCTGCGTTGCACACTCCAACTCATTATAACTAAGTTGCATTGTCAGGGATATTTATTCTTTATTATTCTGCTGTTAATAAAGCTAGACCACCACTGCAATCTTCACCACCTCTCAATTTTTACTACCACATTTTCAGTCCACAATCTTGTCGCAATCAACATGAGTGGCAAAATGACAGATGCTGGTGGAAAGGGGAAGAGGCGTGGTGGAAAAGGCAAAAAAGGTTTTGTCTGTGGGGAAAGTGCAGCAGCACTGAATACACGTTCAGAGACAACGCTGGCAGCTGGACACGACAAAATCTCCAAGGCGTAACTGGAGAGCTCTGGCCATTTTTCTAGGTTTGAAGCCCAAAAGGAGCAAGGCTCCAGTTGCACAGCCATGGCATCGATGTTCATTTGGAGATACTCCTGTATCATCCTCTCCAGCCGTTGAGTATGTGTCAGACTTGTTGTCTCTGGTGGCCTTGCAAAAGAGGGTCTAAAAAAATTATGAAAAGATTCCATAAAATTGCTGTTACCGGCACCAGATACGGTCCTACTGGTACGGGTAGACTGTTGAAGATGACGAGACCGTCCCATGTTTGTCAAGTTACAACTGGGAGATTCCCTACCTGCACGGTTGTTTGGTGGAAAAGCCGAGCTAAGATCGAGTAACAGCTTCTGCTGATACTCCTGCATACGTGCGTCCCTTTCTATGGCTGGAATTATGTCACAAAATTTGGACTTGTACCGGGGATCTAATAGTGTGGCAATCCAGTAGTCATCATCACTTCTAATTTTGACAATACGACTGTCATGTTGGAGGTAGTGCAACAAAAAGGCACTCATGTGTCTTGCGCAGCCATGCGGACCAAGTCCACGCTGTGTTTGTGGCATAGAGGTGCTACCCGTTCTTTCTTCCTCTGACATCTCCCCCCAACCTCTTTCAACTGAAATTTGACCAAGGTCTCCCTCATCCGCTGAGTCTTCCATGTCCATGGACAGTTCGTCCTCCATTTCTTCATGTTCTCCTGCACCTTGCTCAACATTTCGCCTGCTACTATGCGCCCTTGTCGATCCCTGTTCCCCATGGTCCCATGCCTGCTGCGTTGGTGATGATGAACGTCTGGACCTTGGTGATGTTGTTGTCCCTTGCGCATATGAATCCTCCTGTAGTTCCTCCCCTTCATGTTGTCCCACCCCCTGACTCCGAATAGTGTTTAGCGTGTGCTCCAGCATGTAAATGACTGGAATCGTCATGCTGATAATGGCATTGTCAGAGCTAAACATATTCGTCGCCATGTCGAAACTGTGCAGAAGGGTGCATAGGTCCTTGATCTGAGACCACTCCATCAGGGTGATCTGCCCCACCTCTGCATCTCGTTGGCCCAGGCTATACGTCATGACGTATTGCACCAGGGCTCTGCGGTGCTGCCACAGTCGCTGTAACATGTGGAGAGTTGAATTCCAGCGTGTCGCCACATCGCATTTCAGGCGATGAACCGGCAGGCCGAAAGACTTCTGGAGCGATGCAAGTCGCTCTGCTGCGGCGCTTGAACGGCGGAAGTGAGCTGACAGTTTTCGTGCCCTGTTCAGAAGGCCATCTAGGCCGGGATAGTGTGTTAAAAATTGCTGGACGACAAGGTTCAACACGTGAGCCATACAAGGTACGTGTGTCACAATGCCCAGGCGAAGTGCCGCACCCAGGTTTGCAGCATTGTCGCACACGGCCTTACCAGGCTGCAGGTTGAGTGGAGACAACCATTTATTAAACTCGGACCGCAGAGCTGACCACAACTCCTCAGCTGTGTGACTCTTATTCCCAAGACATGTCAAGCTAAAGACCGCCTGATGCCGTTACGCTCTGCTGCCAGCATAGTAATGAGGCGTGCGTGATTCCTTCTGCGCAGTGAGAACGCTGGTGGCCTGACCAGGCAGGCTTGGGGCGGAGGTGGAGGACCCAGATGAGGTGGAGGATGCAGAAGCTGTGGCGGAACTTGGACAGACAGAGGATTGACACACAAGTCGTGGGGACGGCAAGACTTGTGCAGCAGACCCTTCACCATCTATCACCATAGTTACCCAGTGCCCAGTCAGCGACATGTAACGTCCCTGTCCATGCTTACTGGTCCAAGTATCGGTGGTGAAATGCACCCGTTCACACACAGAGTTTCTCAAGGAAGCGGTGATGTTGTGTGCGACATGCTGGTGTAGCACGGGCACACCTTTCTTAGAGAAGTAGTGGCGACTAGGCATCTGGTACTGGGGCACAGCGACAGACATAAGGTCTCTAAAATCCTGTGTGTCCACTAGGCGGAAAGGCAGCATTTCGGTAGCCAACAGCTTACAGAGGGATAGAGTCAACCTCTTAGCTTTGTCATGGGTCGGAGGAAGTGGCCTTTTATTTGACCACATCTGAGGGACAGAGATCTGGCTGCTGTGTGTAGACGGTGTTGAGTAGGGTGTCCCTGGAAAAATGCAGGTTTGTGAGGAAAGTGCAGGCGGAGACATGATGTTGCCTTCATCCAACGTTGGTGCTATCGATGTCTGAGAGAGCTGTACACACTCACTTGTTTCCCCTTCCAAACCAACTGACGACCTTACAAGCAAACTGCCTGTTGCGGTTACAGTGGTGGAAGTTTGGCGTGGAAAAACAGGTGTGACAGCTGTCCCCACAGTCCTAGAAGATGAAGAGCGCGCGGATGCACTGGAAGGGGCGGGCGGTGGATGGTTCGCTCTTGCAGCATTGCAGCACAGTGAGCTTCCCACCGGGACCTATGATATTTATTCATGTGACGATTCATGGAAGAAGTTGTCAAACTGCTGAGGTTTTGACCTCTACTAAGAGAATCATGACAAATTTTACATATCACATGATTTGGGCGATCTTTTTCTATGTCAAAAAAGGACCAGGCTAGGCAAGGCTTAGAGGCCATGCGACCTGTTGATCCACCCCGAATAATGCTCATAGGCAGAGTGGTGGCTGAGGATGCAGTTGTAGACGTGCTACCAGTGCTCCGACTCTGTCCAGGAAGGCGCAAGGTAACTTCGTCGTCGGTTGCATCCTCCTCCACCGCCTCTGTTGACCTCCTCGAGTGCCTGACTGGGGGTTGACAGTAGGTGGGATCTAGAACTTCATCATCAATTGTTGTGTTTGCACTCCCCTCCCCCTCAGACCGAGCCTCTTCTTGCCCTGACCGAATATTTAAGTTGTCATCCCAATCGGGTATCTGCGTCTCATCTTCATCAGTATGTTCCTCATTGTCTATAACCACAGGTGTTACAGTTTGTGACAAAGGGTCAACATTATGCTCAGAAACTTGGTCCTCACGGCCTGAATCAGAGTCACAAAGGTTCTGGGCATCACTGCAGACCATTTCCTGTTCTGTACTCACTGTAGCTTGGGAGCAGACCTCTGATTCCCAGGCTATAGTGTGACTGAACAGCTCTGCAGACTCAGCCATCTCAGTTCCACCATACTGTGCAGGGCTGATGGAGACTTCAGAGCTGGGAGAAATCAAGTGTGATTGGGATGACAACTCAGAGGACTGGTGTTTTTTGGATGCGGTACTTGAAGTGGCTGAGAGGGCACTTGTTGGACCACTTGAGATCCATTCAAGCATTTTCCTTTTTTGCCCATCATCTACCTTTCTTCCTGTTGTTCGTGTCCGTAAAAAAGGGAGCACATCGGATTGTCCACGGTAAGTAGTAGACATCTTACTTTTGCTGGTAGATGGTCTATCTTCAGCAGATGATAATGGAGCTTTGCCACTTTCCCCACAGACAAAACCTTTTTTGCCTTTTCCACCACGCCTCTTCCCCTTTCCACCAGCATCTGTCATTTTGCCACTCATGTTGATTGCGACAAGATTGTGGACTGAAAATGTGGTAGTAAAAATTGAGAGGTGGTGAAGATTGCAGTGGTGGTCTAGCTTTATTAACAGCAGAATAATAAAGAATAAATATCCCTGACAATGCAACTTAGTTATAATGAGTTGGAGTGTGCAACGCAGGCAGATGCGCTCTGCAAATGTCTTGGCACTAGTGGGACTATAGCAAAGTCCAATAGCCACGTATAGGATGCCACTAGGTACACTGAGTGTTTGCTAGTATAATGGCTAAGTTAAAATTAGTTGGAGTGTGCAACGCAGGCAGATGCGCTCTGCAAATGTCTTGGCACTAGTGGGACTATAGCAAAGTCCAATAGCCACGTATAGGATGCCACTAGGTACACTGAGTGTTTGCTAGTATAATGGCTTACTTATAATTAGTTGGAGTGTGCAACGCAGGCAGATGCGCTCTGCAAATGTCTTGGCACTAGTGGGACTATAGCAAAGTCCAATAGCCACGTATAGGATGCCACTAGGTACACTGAGTGTTTGCTAGTATAATGGCTAAGTTAAAATTAGTTGGAGTGTGCAACGCAGGCAGATGCGCTCTGCAAATGTCTTGGCACTAGTGGGACTATAGCAAAGTCCAATAGCCACGTATAGGATGCCACTAGGTACACTGAGTGTTTGCTAGTATAATGGCTTACTTATAATTAGTTGGAGTGTGCAACGCAGGCAGATGCGCTCTGCAAATGTCTTGGCACTAGTGGGACTATAGCAAAGTCCAATAGCCACGTATAGGATGCCACTAGGTACACTGAGTGTTTGCTAGTATAATGGCTTACTTATAATTAGTTGGAGTGTGCAACGCAGGCAGATGCGCTCTGCAAATGTCTTGGCACTAGTGGGACTATAGCAAAGTCCAATAGCCACAGATAGGATGCCACTAGGTACACTGAGTATTTGCTAGTATAATGGCTTACTTATAATTAGTTGGAGTGTGCAACGCAGGCAGATGCGCTCTGCAAATGTCTTGGCACTAGTGGGACTATAGCAAGGTCCAATAGCCACGTATAGGATGCCACTAGGTACACTGAGTGTTTGCTAGTATAATGGCTTACTTATAATTAGTTGGAGTGTGCAACGCAGGCAGATGCGCTCTGCAAATGTCTTGGCACTAGTGGGACTATAGCAAAGTCCAATAGCCACGTATAGGATGCCACTAGGTACACTGAGTGTTTGCTAGTATAATGGCTTACTTATAATTAGTTGGAGTGTGCAACGCAGGCAGATGCGCTCTGCAAATGTCTTGGCACTAGTGGGACTATAGCAAGGTCCAATAGCCACGTATAGGATGCCACTAGGTACACTGAGTGTTTGCTAGTATAATGGCTTACTTATAATTAGTTGGAGTGTGCAACGCAGGCAGATGCGCTCTGCAAATGTCTTGGCACTAGTGGGACTATAGCAAAGTCCAATAGCCACGTATAGGATGCCACTAGGTACACTGAGTGTTTGCTAGTATAATGGCTAAGTTAAAATTAGTTGGAGTGTGCAACGCAGGCAGATGCGCTCTGCAAATGTCTTGGCACTAGTGGGACTATAGCAAAGTCCAATAGCCACGTATAGGATGCCACTAGGTACACTGAGTGTTTGCTAGTAAAATTGCTTAGTTTAAAAAAGTTGGAGTGTGCAATGCAGGCAGACGTGCTCTGCAAATGTCTTTGCACTAGTGGGACTATAGCAAAGTCCAATAGCCACAGATAGGATGCCACTAGGTACACTGAGTTTTTGCTAGTATAATGGCTTACTTATAATTAGTTGGAGTGTGCAACGCAGGCAGATGCGCTCTGCAAATGTCTTGGCACTAGTGGGACTATAGCAAGGTCCAATAGCCACGTATAGGATGCCACTAGGTACACTGAGTGTTTGCTAGTATAATGGCTTACTTATAATTAGTTGGAGTGTGCAACGCAGGCAGATGCGCTCTGCAAATGTCTTGGCACTAGTGGGACTATAGCAAGGTCCAATAGCCACGTATAGGATGCCACTAGGTACACTGAGTGTTTGCTAGTATAATGGCTTACTTATAATTAGTTGGAGTGTGCAACGCAGGCAGATGCGCTCTGCAAATGTCTTGGCACTAGTGGGACTATAGCAAGGTCCAATAGCCACGTATAGGATGCCACTAGGTACACTGAGTGTTTGCTAGTATAATGGCTTACTTATAATTAGTTGGAGTGTGCAACGCAGGCAGATGCGCTCTGCAAATGTCTTGGCACTAGTGGGACTATAGCGAGGTCAAATAGCCACGAATAGGATGCCACTAGGTACACTGAGTGTTTGCTAGTATATATGGCAAAATTATAGATGGAAAGGGAGAAGGGGAGGGGGGGAGAGAGGAGGCTGTAATTGACTACAAGGGTATGAGTTATGAGTGATCATAGGGATAGTGTTACATAAGTGGAAATACCTATGGAGGACCGGATGTGTAAGCGCATACCTTATACAAACCTATAGAGTGCTGATGGGTGAGAGTGTGATGTTAGATATAAGACATCCTATAGTGAATAGTGAGCCGTAATCAAGTGCAACAGGGATATTTCACGTGACTATGGGAACCTGGAAGGTAAAGAAAGGGGAGAAAAAACTGTTAGACAAGGTAATCAGACATAATGTAACCAGTTGATCAGACATGATCACCTGGTTTGAGACCCCCTGCCTTACACTATATAGATATCATGTTCATTCCCCATCTATCTTGCTCAGGAGAGCATCTCCCTCCCCCGGCACCAAGAGCAGCTCATACTGAATTGTTACATTGACTAGTAACACTGCACACAGAAATGCACCTTAATATTCCACTGTTAACCCTTTCCTCCCAGCAGTAACACACAACTCCTCACCTTGATATCATGGTGATTTATGGTCAGAATGACTTCAATGCGATCAGTGATTTCTATTCTAGCTCTGCTCACATAGATTTTATATCCACACTCAACTATAGGCCGTTCTTCATATTTTGGGGGCTTTTAGTCAGATATACTAGTTTGTGCCTGTATAGTATTGGTGTAGATGGGAGTGTAGGGCATGGGTTACATGGCACTGTGGTGGAATACTGATGGGAGGTATTGGTGCTGTGTTTGATGCTTCTACTGGGTATTTTCCTACAAATACTGGAACAGCTCACTGCTTAGAATGATCCTTCCCAGCTCTATAATATATTATATATACCCCACAATGCAGGCTCACACACACATTTGTCTCAAGTGTGTTGTAGGGACACAGATACAGTCTTGGTCATGTGACTAAAGGCTACTTTACACACTGCGACATCGGTCCCGATATCGCTAGTGTGGGTACCCGCCCCCATCTGTTGCGCGACACGGGCAAATCGCTGCCCATGCCGCACAACACCGACCAGACCCGTCACACATACTTACCTGCCCGGCGACGTCGCTGTGTCCGGCGAACCGCCTCCTTTCTAAGGGGGCGGTCCGTGCGGCGTCACAGCGACGTCACTGAGCGACCGCCCAATAGCAGCGGAGGGGCGGAGATGAGTGGCCGGAACATCCCGCCCACCTCCTTCCTTCCTCATAGCGGCTGGGAGGCAGGTAAGGAGAGGTTCCTCGTTTCTGCGGTGTCACACGGAGCGATGTGTGCTACCGCAGGAGCGACGAACTACATCGTTACTGCTGCAGTAACGATAATCGAGAATGGAGACCCATGTCACCGATGAGCGATTTTGCACGTTTTTGCAACGATGCAAAATCGCTCATCGGTATCACACGCAGCAACATCGCTAATGCGGCCGGATGTGCGTCACAAATTCCGTGACCCCAACGACTCCGCATTAGCGATGTCGCAGCGTGTAAAGCCCCCTTTAGTGGGAGTGGTGTACAGGGTCTTAGCAGTAAAGAGTATTCCATATTTCTGCCAGATACCCACAGAGATATTGAAATCTGAAAAAAGAGACTTCTGCTCATTGAAGGTAAGAACTGCTCACATAGCGTTCAACTCCACAGCAAACGAGTGCTCTAGCACTGGCATCTCAGCAGGGATATTCCCCTACTACACATGTGTGTCTAGGTCACTGTGACAGTTTACAGGACATAACTCAGGGCACCTAGACAGAAGGCAGAGGGACTACTTTCTATTTCTGGTGTAGAGCTTAGTACAATATATATATATTTATACTATTACATGGGACACATGTACCTTGTATTACCATTATTCGCTGTATATGAACCCCTTTTCTCCGGGCATTATTTGTCTATAGCATTTTTCACGAACCTGAGGCAACTGAGAACCCTTCAGTGAAGGAATTCCACTAACCCTCACAATACCTACCAGGGGCCTCCCTGCAGTAACTCAGGTAGTTGTACCCATTCTCTTTCCGCATTCTATGTGTTCTTCTTCTTTCTTCTTTTTTTTCTTTTTTCTTCTTTTTATTTCTATCATGTAGTTCAGGGGTTTATAGATATATGTCCTGCATCTCATATTTCCTTTAGTGGTGCTTCTTACCCATTCTCATATCATTTACCCTAGTATTTCATGATCCTGAGGCGACTGAGAACCCTTTAATAAAGGAATCCTTTTTCACCTGAATTGTCAAGTGATACTTACCAGTGACTATCACGTAATGTTACAGGTAGTTCCATTTTCTTCCTCTTCTTTCTCTCCTTTCTTCTTTGTCACACGGTCCATTGTGTTATAGCCCACGTGTCATAATAACACTTGTACCATCTTTTCATTTAGATTCCACCTACAATTATTTACCGATTCCAGTTCTGGAATAGGCTTTCATCATCTACTCACTAGAATTCTCAAGTTCATAAGGTACTGAGACATATACATGTTCACACCATTATAAAGAACAAAGTATAAACATTGAGGTTTTTCTCACACCCATGTTCCTGTGTTCTTTGATATGATATGTGTTCATTTCCTTCACTATATAGGATTGCAAGTTTTCCATTTGTACCTTAATGGCAATGACGCTATACAATTGAACACATATCATCCTGTTATCCATATAGGTGTGTATTTACCTGCTTGACTATTTTTGGTTGTTTGATCCAGAATGTTTCTCCAGATAGGTCATGTGGAAATTTTCTTTCCTCAGTACAAATGTTTTCACTATGGCTTTGGAAAATTTTTTTGTATGTGCATCATGGTCATTTGACCCATTGTACTCTCAAGTAGCAATATATTGTACTGTTATGTTGTACTATGTACTAATTACGTGTTTATATGGTTTTGTAACCCTTTATGATCTTAGATAACTTTATCCTTGATAAAGACCTAAAAACAAGCTCGAAACGTTGGATGAATTATCCTTTTGCACAAATAAAGAATTTTCAGCATTCTAAGAGTTCTTTTCTTACGTTATTGATCACTATAGTGTGCCAGAGCTATTTCTATTGAATTAACTCTTATTTTTTCTGAGCACCTGCTATATACACAGTGAGCCAGACATATTCAATTTTCATTCAGAAGGCAGAGGGAAGCCTTAGCAGCTGAGCCTATATCTTGGCTTGTGAGCATTAGAACAGGCCGGCGATTACAGGGTAACATGAAAAATGTCCAGCTTGCATTATGACTAGAACATGACAATATCCTTTTAAGTACTAACCTATGATGCGTTCCTAAGCAGTTGATGTTATATGTTCTACATTTCATTTTCTGCATACTTTACAAGTAGTAGAATTTGCTTTGATATAGGCAACTGGATTTTCACAATGAAAAGGCAAAGGATAACGCCCGAAAAAGACGCCATACATTATGTCAGTGCCATCACTGACAAACCTGGATTGACCATGAAATACATCAATCCCCTTAAAGGTGAGTTAAAACAAGTTTTAACTAAATTGCCTTAATATTGTCATGCATTAGAATGACTGTCTTAGGTAATGATAAATATTTTCTACAGGAAGAGGAGTGTTTGCTGAAACTGAAATCGAAAAAGGGAGTTTTGTTGCAGAATATCGAGGTGAGCTCACGTATGCACTTACGATGGTAGACAACTACTCGAGATTTATGGTTGTGGTACAAGTCAAAGATCTAATGGCCCATACTGCAGCGAAGGTCTTCCAAGCACACTTATGCAGACCTCATGGCTACTCAGAGAGAGTCCTCACAGATCAAGGCACTGCCTTTGAAGCGGAAATCTTCAAGGACTTCTGCAGCTTTTACCGATGCAGGAAGATGCGTACTACACCCTACCATGCTCAAACCAATGGTTATCAACCTGCTCAGGACTTTACCCCATATTCCAGATGTGGCCTTACAAGTGATTTATAGAGGGGTAACAATACGTTGGGATCATCGGATCTAATCTCCCTTTTTATACACCCTAAAATCTTGTTTGCGTTAGAATAAACAATAACATCATAAAGGTATAGCAGTACCGTTTCAAAGTTTCGGTGTCCCAAGCAGCATTCCATCAGCCTCTGGAAGGTTCCTGGCAAATTGCACAGCTCGAAGGGCATGCTTTTGAACTCGCAGAGACCCATCGGGGTGGCAAAGGCGGTCTTCTTCCGGTCTGCCTCAGCAACGGACACTTGCCAATAGTGACTAGTGAGATCAAGGGTAGAAAAATAATTTGCAGTTGTCAATGCAGCTAGCTATTCCTCAATACAGGGGAGTGGTGCTGTCCTTCTTCTTTAACAGGACCAACGGAGCTGCCCAGAGGCTACAACTGTCACGGATAACCCCAGCCTCCTTCATGTTGCTCAATATGTCCTTGGTACACTGGTAATGTGCAGGTAGATTTGGCTTATATCTCTCTTTGATGGGTGGGTGTGCACTTGTGGGGATGTAGTGTTTGACCCCTTTTATTTTTCAAAAGTCTAGCGGATGTTTGCTGAAGACTTGCTCGTATTCTTGCACTAGCCTGTAGACCCCCTTCTTGTGATGTGAAGGTGTGGAGTCAGTGCCTACGTGTAATTCCTTACACCACTCCTCTGGCTGACTTGGTGAGCTGTCACTGAATGGGTGGGCTGAAGCAATGGTGGATGCTGCTGTTTGGATAGCATGTGTATCTACTGAGAACAGCTTATCAATGGTGGCAAATCGGAGCAGCTTAATCTTTTGCTCTCCGCAGTTCAACACTCTCATGGGCACTCTTCCCTTCCATATTAATGAATAAAACTATGATGTAAATAGCATATAGATACCCCACAAATGCAGATAAAAGTAGGTTATGGGAAAAGGGGGAAGAGAGAAACAGGAAAATAGTGGAATAAAGTATAACTTCCAGGTGGGAGAGGAAATGGCAGCACAGCCAGTGGAGGTGAAGCAAGGGGAGCCTGCAACTAAAGAGTTGAGAGCGTTATCACATGGTGACTGAGCCTGATTGTAACGGGAGCATAGAGGTGCCGATCCTGTCTTACCTGCGTTGGTGTAGAAGTGGGTGTCCTGTGGTGGAGTCAGCTATGTGCAGTGGTGGCCGTGGGTTCTTTTATGTGCGACCGTAGTAATAGCTGTGCCCACTTCCTGTATGGGAGTGGAATGCAGTGAGGCTAATGGAACGCACGCCTGCGCATTTGTGTTTAACGTCGCGCATGTGCAGAACGGAGAAAAGGCTGCGCTCACTTCCTAATGAAAGGGAGTGAGACGCAGCTGGGAAGGGAAGGGAAAAGATTAGGGTTTGGGGATGATGAAAGGGCTTTCTACGGGCAAGGATGGCAAAGGGTGGCAGTGACGGAAAGTCAGGCAGATGGTCCTGTCCTGTCCTGTCCGTCCGTCTTTTTGTATCATGAATTGGAAAGACTGCAAGGGGGAGGGGAGGTGCTTGTGCCCAAAAGGAGGAGTTATTCAGATTCATTGCAGTGGGCGGCGGCTGCAAAAAGTACCATTCTCCTTGTTTTTGCTCTGCAAAACAGCCTTTTCAAGGGTTTGGCTTGGGTGACAAAATGTCTTCTGTAGGCGTGGGTTTGTCTCCCTCTCCCTAAGATGTGTCCGGTATAGGCCAGGGTGCCACTCAAGGCCGTAACCAATTCGGGTTATAGCTTCTCAGCCTTTTGGCTAAGATCAAGTGTAGTTTCGGAGGACGCTACCTTGGTCGGTACTGGAAGGTGCCTGGGATTGCACGTCTGCCGGCCTTGAGGGAGTGTGTGCGCCTTCTGGTGACACATAGCCCTCTTGTGCCTGGACGGTTCCCAGGCAACGGGAGGCGATCACCTTTGTTATTTTGAAGTCCTACTGATAAACAGAAAAAAAAAAAATTAAATCTGTTCTTATCAGTTTAATATCTGATACGTCCCCTCTCTAGGGACCATATATTAAATGGATTTTTAGAACAAGGAGATGGAAAAAATCTTGCTCTGTCCACTCCACGCATTGACCTGGTATTGCAGTACCTCCAGGACCGGTGCACCCCTTCTTAACCGAGTTTCCAAAAGCAGAACTCAATTCACCTGATTCAAATGAGCCTCATTAGTGAATTGAAAGAAAGCAAAAACTTTATATGCACCTCAATTTGGCCAATTCACTTTTCACACTTTCACCCTTTTTTTTTATCTTTCACACCTTTTACTTGCTTTATTGATGCAAAAGCTGTGCCAAATAGCAAACTCATCTCCACTCAACTTGACCAACTCTGCTATGTCCCGTGCAGTATCTTATTCTCAGTCTTATCTAGATCATTTGCAATTGAATAGAATAGATCCCTTTTGGACACATTGGATTCAGCTGCTGCAGTGACTGCAGGTGTTAGAAGATGCAGACTTGGCATCAGGTGCTGGCTATCAGATTCCACTCCAATTAAAGCTTCCATTGTTTTTCGGTGTTTTCTTTGAGCAATGATGATGTCTTTAGTGATCTGTTGGCTCCCTCTCCTGGAGGAAGAGTTTGCTTGCTCTTGGACTTTCAAAAAGAGAGGTCATGATAGACATTTAGCTTCTGAGCCCAATTGGGGACAGTCATGGGTGATGAATGTTTTGCAACCTGCTGCGAAGCCTGATACCGCAATATAAGGAACGTCAAATACTAAGAATGGGCGGCCTATGAAAGAATTAGTACTTTCATTAAGCATACTTAAACGGCTAATTGGGAATAGACAAACTGTAAAAAGCCCTCTGAGAAAGCCCCTCTCTATCCTTTGTCAGTAAGCTTTTCTGTAGTCTGCCTGTTGATGTATTTTCCGTTTGAACAGTGCACAACATGAAGTGACGGAACACTGGCTTGTCACAATGTCCCCCGCTGACATCACAATAGCGCTGCTGCCTAGAAAGCCAGCTGCGCAGCAGAAGTTGCTCTTTGGGTGGGATGGTGGGCTAATGTATCTATTCCTGCTTGGTGAGAGTTTGACATGATCTAGAGCAACGAGTTCCAGCGGCTAGCGGTTGATTATTGGCTGTAAGCCCCCAAAATATGAAGAACGGCCTATAGTTGAGTGTGGATATAAAATCTATGTGAGCAGAGCTAGAATAGAAATCACTGATCGCATTGAAGTCATTCTGACCATAAATCACCATGATATCAAGGTGAGGAGTTGTGTGTTACTGCTGGGAGGAAAGGGTTAACAGTGGAATATTAAGGTGCATTTCTGTGTGCAGTGTTACTAGTCAATGTAACAATTCAGTATGAGCTGCTCTTGGTGCCGGGGGAGGGAGATGCTCTCCTGAGCAAGATAGATGGGGAATGAACATGATATCTATATAGTGTAAGGCAGGGGGTCTCAAACTCGGCTGGGTGTATGGGCCGCACAGAGGAAAAAAATAATTTGGGGGGCTGCATTCTTTGCAGGACAAAGTGACATTTTTATTGGTACCATATATATATATTTTTTTCACACACCTTTGGATGACTGATTTTCAACATTTTTCAAATGTGCACATTCTTTGGTTAAATCTAAAAAAAAAAAATTTGATGTTAAAAAAAAGTCATGCCTTATTTTGTTTTTTTTTTACATTTTATCCCTTTCTTTTAACTAATAGTGTTACAATTATGACGCTAGCGTTTTGTGAAGGGAATGCTTTGCCTACTTCCGTGACTATGGCCTTCCGGAACTGCTGCATTTTGGCTGACCTCTCCGCCTCGGGAATAAGAGACATAAAGTTCTCCTTGTAGCGTGGGTCTAACAGTGTTACCAACCAGTAATGATTGTCGGCCAAGATGTTCTTAACGCGAGGGTCACGAGACAGGCAGCTTACCATAAAGTCATCCATGTGTGCCAGACTCTTAACAGCCATCACTTCAGTATCCAGACCAACACGATGACTGAACATGCTGTCCTCCTCCTTCTCCTCCTCCTCCTCCTCCTCATCTACCCTGTCCTCTGGCCAGCCACGCTGAACTGAGCATATGACTGGTATGCATGTCATATCCTCAATTTGGCCGGAGAGTTGCTCCATGTCTTCATCCTCCTCCTCGTCATAGTCCTCCACTGCACGTTGTGATGAGACGAGGCTGGGCTGTGTGTTATCACCCACACCCACTACTGTTTCTTGCTCCAACTCATCGTGTTCCGCCTGCAATGCATCATGTTTGGTTTTGAGCAGAGACCGTTTTAGAAGGCAGAGAAGCGGTATGGTGACGCTAATAATGGCGTCATCGCCGCTCACCATCTTGGTGGAGTCCTCAAAGTTTTGGAGGATGGTACATAGGTCGGACATCCATCTCCACTCCTCAGGTGTTATGTGTGGAGTTTGACCCATTTCCCGACGGCTTAGGTGATGCAGGTACTCAACAACTGCCCTCTTCTGCTCACATATCCTGATCAACATGTGCAGAGTTGAATTCCAACTCGTTGGGACATCACACACCAGTCTGTGAGCCGGAAGATGCAAACGACGCTGAAAGCCGGCAAGGCCGGCTGAAGCAGTAGGTGACTTTCGAAAATGTGCAGAAAGGCGGCGAACTTTTACCAGCAGATCAGACAGCTCTGGGTATGACTTTAGAAACCGCTGAACCACGAGGTTGAGCACATGGGCCAAGCATGGAACATGTGTCAGCTGGCCTCGCCTCAAAGCCGCCACCAGGTTCCGGCCATTGTCACACACAACCTTTCCTGGCTTTAGGTTCAGAGGTGTGAGCCAGTGATCTGCATGCTGTTTTAGAGCTGTCCACACCTCTTCTGCATTGTGGGGTTTGTCACCTATGCAGATTAGCTTCAGCACAGCCTGTTGCCGCTTCGCCAAGGCAGTGCTGCAGTGCTTCCAGCTTGGGACTGGTGTGGAGGGTAAAGTGGATGAGGATGCGCAGGAGGAGGAGGAGGCTGAAGAGCATGACATTCCGGAGCTGTAGAGTGTGGGTGAAACCCTGACTGAGGTAGGGCCTGCAAACCTTGGTGTGGGAAGGACTTGTTCCGATCCTCGCTCAAACTGGGTCCCCGCTGGGCTGGGCTGGGTCCCTACCCGGCTGGGTAGGGCGTTGTGGGGGGTTTGTCTATCTCCGTTTGAGGTGAGTTTGTTTAAGTTAGCCTTTTCTTTGGCGTTTTTTGGAGCCCTGCGGGTTGGGGAGTTGGTATCGCCCAGTAAGGCATTCCCCGGGGGCTTGGATTGGGGTGACATTATGTCAGTGGAAAACGGAGTTGAATTTTGGATTAGGAAATCGAAAACTGATCAGAGAGGTGTGGGTAGACTAGTCCGTTTGGGGATGGTTGTGGCATCTGATATGTGCCCGTTCAAGTGTCTCGGGAATTTTCAACAGATCCGTCCGAAGGTGTATGGCCCCTTATTATGTCACGAGGATGGGTCCTTTTTATCGAGATACCAATTTGTGAGTGTTTTTAGGGCATGTTTGAAGTCGTTGGGGTTAGATCCGAAGTCTTTCGGATTGGGGCAGCGACGGAGGCCTCTATATGCGGCCTACCGGAGGAGACAGTTAAGCAGATTGGTAGGTGGAAGTCACAGCGCTTTAAGTCGTATGTACGTCCCCAGGTGGTTGTTGGCAATTGAGGGGAAAAGGGGGGGGGGTATTAGGGTAGCAATGGGGGGGGGGGTGAGAGTGTGTGTTTTTTGTCAATTTGGTTTGGTGAGGCAATAAAATGGTGTCGTCTGTACATTTTGTATTGCAGAAGCACCCCCCCTTCCTTCCCTGGTCTGGATCCTTGGCCACTCTTATGTGTATTGGGGAGCCCGACGAGCGGACGTGAGATGGAACGGGAGACAGCTAGGTTTTGAGAAGGACCTGGCTCTCGTGCGATGGCTCAGTGTTCGGGGGTTAGGGTGGAACAGGGTGTTGCAGGAGGTGCATAGATACGCCCGGTTGGACAGACCTCCTGACATCTTAGTGTTGCATGCCGGGGGGAATGATTTGGGTGGGCGTCCTTTTCGAATCTTGATAAAGGACATCAAACATGATTTGTTACGGTTATGGGTGTCGTTTCCAGGTCTAACGATAGTCTGGTCGGAGATAGTAGCGAGAAAGAGTTAGCAGAAAGCGCGGTCAGTTGACAGGTTGAACAAGGCGCGGGCGAAGGTTAATAGGGCGATCTCGAAGTTTGTTAGTCGGAACGGGGGTATAGCAATACGGCATGTTGAGTTGGAAAGGACGGAAGAGGAATTTTGGTTGGCTAACGGGGTACACCTTAATGCGGTGGGAACTGACTTATGGGCTCTTGGCTTGCAGGGAAGTATTAAGAGGGCCCTTTGGTTGCGGGGGGTCTCAGGCACTTGAAGGGTTTCAAGGTGCCTTCGTTGTGGTGTTGTTTATTGGTGGGTCCTTGAAGTTGGTTTAAAATTGGTTCGGGGATTCATCCGGGTATGGATCCCCTCATTGGCAGAATTGATGGTCCCCTGGTGATTTTGGGGGGGAACCCCGACGGGGTATGTCGGGGCCCCTGGGGGTGTGGTTGGGGTTGACGGAGGATTAACCCTTACCATTTGGTGCTCCTGAGCCAGTGTGGGTAACGGCTGGGAGCAAGTTGAGGTTTTTTATTGCTCGGTTATGGGAATCACCAGGGTTTTGGTAGCTTCAAGGACCTTACCACATTGCAAATTTTATTGGTTATGTATTCTTGTTAATAAAATGGCTGCTATGGCCAAAATTATCCAAAGATAAATTTGTGTCTGTGTAATTACTTTTAAATAAGAAATGGGAATGGAGGTGTGGGGTATGAAAGGAAGACCGGAGTCAACAATTCCAGGGTCAAGCATGTTTATTTGCGTAAGCTTCGTTCCAGGGTAGAAAGGGTAAGAGTGCCTTTCAGAATTCGAAGTAGTCGGACTGTACGGACCACCAAGAACTGCAGGAGAGCTTGAACATCTTCCAATGGATTTGCGACATCCTCCCTCATCAGTTACGTAGGTAAGCAGGTTCTCAGCATTGCAGCCCATTTGTTGTCTTAAGTTAGTTAAGCGGGGTTAACTAACCTGTCAGTTCAGCCTCAGGTCTAAAGCAGAGGCCTGGACTCCACTCCTTACTCCTCACTCCACAACTCTCCTTAAAAACAACTGACTCCTTTTTCCTGCCCCGGGGTCTCCAGACACCTAGGTGGGCGTTTCCTTCCGTCTGTTCCTGCCCACTGGTGTGCTTGTCTTTCCCTGGGGGAGGTGACTAGGGTTTTCTGGCTGGCTTTGTGTGACTTAGGTGAGGGAAGTTGTTATGCGGGGGCCTATGTGTGACTACCTGCAGTGTCAGGGCGTCACATATGTATGTGTGTATGTCTGCTAAAGGAATCCGCACCGTCATATTTACAAACACAAAATTTTGACTCTATGCACAGAAGAGAGTCATTTTATTTACATGATTTGTGTTTTTTTACTTTTTAAAACTATCGTTAAATGTTAAGTTTTAGTTAGGGATTTATGCTTCTGTCTGTCTCTCTCCCAGTCTCTGTCATCTGTCTGTCTCTGTGTGTCTCTATCTCTATCCATGTCTGTCTGTCTCTCTATCTCTGTCTGTCTCTCTGTGTCTGTCTGTCTCTCTCTCTTTGTGGCTGTCTGTTTCTATGTCTGTCTGTCTCTTTTCCAGGTCTGTCTCTTTTCCAGGTCTGTCTCTTTTCCAGGTCTGTCTCTTTCCCTGTCTGTCTGTCTCTTCCCCTGTCTGTCTCTTCCCCTGTCTGTCTCTTCCCCTGTCTGTCTCTGTATTTCTTTGTCTGTCTCTGTCTGTCTCTTCCCCTGTCTGTCTCTTTCCCTGTCTCTCTCTGCCTGTCTCTCTTTGTCTCTCAAAGCCAACCAGAAAACCCTAGTCACCTCCCCCAGGGAAAGACAGGCACACCAGTGGGCAGGACCAGACGGAAGGAAACGCCCACCTAGGGGTCTGGAGACCCCGGGGCAGGAAAAAGGAGTCAGTTGTTTTTAAGGAGAGTTGTGGAGTGAGGAGTAAGGAGTGGAGTCCAGGCCTCTGCTTTAGACCTGAGGCTGAACTGACAGGTTAGTTAACCCCGCTTAACTAACTTAAGACAACAAATTGGCTGCAATGCTGAGAACCTGCTTACCTACGTAACTGATGAGGGAGGATGTCGCAAATCCATGGGAAGATGTTCAAGCTCTCCTGCAGTTCTTGGTGGTCCGTACAGTCCGACCACTTCGAATTCTGAAAGGCACTCTTACCCTTTCTACCCTGGAACGAAGCTTACGCAAATAAACATGCTTGACCCTGGAATTGTTGACTCCGGTCTTCCTTTCATACCCCACACCTCCATTCCCATTTCTTATTTAAAAGTAATTACACAGACACAAATTTATCTTTGGATAATTTTGGCCATAGCAGCCATTTTATTAACAAGAATACATAACCAATAAAATTTGCAATGTAATAAGGTCCTTGAAGCTACCAAAACCCTGGTGATTCCCATAACTGAGCAATAAAAAACCTCAACTTGCTCCCAGCCGTTACCCACACTGGCTCAGGAGCACCAAATGGTAAGGGTTAATCCTCCGTCAACCACAACCACACCCCCAGAGGCCCCGACATACCCCGTTGGGGTTCCCCCCCAAAATCACCAGGGGACCATCAATTCTGCCAATGAGGGGATCCATACCCGGATGAATCCCCGAACCAATTTTAAACCAACTTCAAGGACCCACCAATAAACAACACCACAACGAAGGCACCTTGAAACCCTTCAAGTGCCTGAGACCCCCCGCAACCAAAGGGCCCTCTCCATACCTCCCTGCAAGCCAAGAGCCCATAAGTCAGTTCCCACCGCATTAAGGTGTACCCCGTCAGCCAACCAAATTCCTCTTCCGTCCTTTCCAACTCAACATGCCGTATTGCTATACCCCCGTTCCGACTAACAAACTTCGAGATCGCCCTATTAACCTTCGCCCGCGCCTTGTTCAACCTGTCAACTGACCGCGCTTTCTGCCAACTCTTTCTCGCTACTATCTCCGACCAGACTATCGTTAGACCTGGAAACGACACCCATAACCGTAACAAATCATGTTTGATGTCCTTTATCAAGATTCGAAAAGGACGCCCACCTAAATCATTCCCCCCGGCATGCAACACTAAGATGTCAGGAGGTCTGTCCAACCGGGCGTATCTATGCACCTCCTGCAACACCCTGTTCCACCCTAACCCCCGAACACCGAGCCATCGCACAAGAGCCAGGTCCTTCTCAAAACCTAGCTGTCTCCCGTTCCATCTCGCGTCCGCTCGCCGGGCTCCCCAATACACATAAGAGTGGCCAAGGATCCAGACCAGGGAAGGAAGGGGGGGTGCTTCTGCAATACAAAATGTACAGACGACACCATTTTAGTATGGTGACGCTAATAATGGCGTCATCGCCGCTCACCATCTTGGTGGAGTCCCCAAAGTTTTGGAGGATGGTACATAGGTCGGACATCCATCTCCACTCCTCAGGTGTTATGTGTGGAGTTTGACCCATTTCCCGACGACTTAGGTGATGCAGGTACTCAACAACTGCCCTCTTCTGCTCACATATCCTGATCAACATGTGCAGAGTTGAATTCCAACGCGTGGGGACATCACACACCAGTCTGTGAGCCGGAAGATGCAAACGACGCTGAAAGCCGGCAAGGCCGGCTGAAGCAGTAGGTGACTTTCGAAAATGTGCAAACAGGCGGCGAACTTTTACCAGCAGATCAGACAGCTCTGGGTATGACTTTAGAAACCGCTGAACCACGAGGTTGAGCACATGGGCCATGCATGGAACATGTGTCAGCTGGCGCCGCCACCAGGTTCCGGCCATTGTCACACACAACCTTTCCTGGCTTTAGGTTCAGAGGTGTGAGCCAGTGATCTGCATGCTGTTTTAGAGCTGTCCACACCTCTTCTGCATTGTGGGGTTTGTCACCTATGCAGATTAGCTGCAGCACAGCCTGTTGCCGCTTCGCCGAGGCAGTGCTGCAGTGCTTCCAGCTTGGGACTGGTGTGGAGGGTAAAGTGGATGTGGATGCACAGGAGGAAGAGGAGGCTGAAAAGCATGACATTCCGGAGCTGTAGAGTGTGGGTGAAACCCTGACTGAGGTAGGGCCTGCAAACCTTGGTGTGGGAAGGACTTGTTCCGTTCCTCGCTCAAACTGGGTCCCAGCTGGGCTGGGCTGGGTCCCTACCCGGTTGGGTAGGGCGTTGTGGGGGGTTTGTCTATCTCCGTTTGAGGTGAGTTTGTTTAAGTTAGCCTTTTCTTTGGCGATTTTTGGAGCCCTGCGGGTTGGGGAGTTGGTATCGCCCAGTAAGGCGTTCCCCGGGGGCTTGGATTGGGGTGACATTATGTCAGTGGAAAACGGAGTTGAATTTTGGATTAGGAAATCGAAAACTGATCAGAGAGGTGTGGGTAAACTAGTCCGTTTGGGGATGGTTGTGGCATCTGATATGTGCCCGTTCAAGTGTCTCGGGAATTTTCAACAGATCCGTCCGAAGGTGGATGGCCCCTTATTATGTCACGAGGATGGGTCCTTTTTATCGAGATACCAATTTGTGAGTGTTTTTAGGGCATGTTTGAAGTCGTTGGGGTTAGATCCGAAGTCTTTCGGATTGGGGCAGCGAAGGAGGCCTCTATATGCGGCCTACCGGAGGAGACAGTTAAGCAGATTGGTAGGTGGAAGTCGCAGCGCTTTAAGTCGTATGTACGTCCCCAGGTGGTTGTTGGCAATTGAGGGGAAAAGGGGGGGGTATTAGGGTAGCAATGGGGGGGGTGAGAGTGTGTGTTTTTTGTCAATTTGGTTTGGTGAGTCAATAAAATGGTGTCGTCTGTACATTTTGTATTGCAGAAGCACCCCCCCTTCCTTCCCTGGTCTGGATCCTTGGCCACTCTTATGTGTATTGGGGAGCCCGACGAGCGGACGCGAGATGGAACGGGAGACAGCTAGGTTTTGAGAAGGACCTGGCTCTCGTGCGATGGCTCGGTGTTCGGGGGTTAGGGTGGAACAGGGTGTTGCAGGAGGTGCATAGATACGCCCGGTTGGACAGACCTCCTGACATCTTAGTGTTGCATGCCGGGGGGAATGATTTGGGTGGGCGTCCTTTTCGAATCTTGATAACGGACATCAAACATGATTTGTTACGGTTATGGGTGTCGTTTCCAGGTCTAACGATAGTCTGGTCGGAGATAGTAGCGAGAAAGAGTTGGCAGAAAGCGCGGTCAGTTGACAGGTTGAACAAGGCGCGGGCGAAGGTTAATAGGGCGATCTCGAAGTTTGTTAGTCGGAACGGGGGTATAGCAATACGGCATGTTGAGTTGGAAAGGACGGAAGAGGAATTTTGGTTGGCTGACGGGGTACACCTTAATGCGGTGGGAACTGACTTATGGGCTCTTGGCTTGCAGGGAGGTTTTGAGAGGGCCCTTTGCTTGCGGGGGGTCTCAGGCACTTGAAGGGTTTCAAGGTGCCTTCGTTGTGGTGTTGTTTATTGGTGGGTCCTTGAAGTTGGTTTAAAATTGGTTCGGGGATTCATCCGGGTATGGATCCCCTCATTGGCAGAATTGATGGTCCCCTAGTGATTTTGGGGGGGAACCCCGACGGGGTATGTCGGGGCCCCTGGGGGTGTGGTTGGGGTTGACGGAGGATTAACCCTTACCATTTGGTGCTCCTGAGTCAGTGTGGGTAACGGCTGGGAGCAAGTTGAGGTTTTTTATTGCTCGGTTATGGGAATCACCAGGGTTTTGGTAGCTTCAAGGACCTTACCACATTGCAAATTTTATTGGTTATGTATTCTTGTTAATAAAATGGCTGCTATGGCCAAAATTATCCAAAGATAAATTTGTGTCTGTGTAATTACTTTTAAATAAGAAATGGGAATGGAGGTGTGGGGTATGAAAGGAAGACCGGAGTCAACAATTCCAGGGTCAAGCATGTTTATTTGCGTAAGCTTCGTTCCAGGGTAGAAAGGGTAAGAGTGCCTTTCAGAATTCGAAGTGGTCGGACTGTACGGACCACCAAGAACTGCAGGAGAGCTTGAACATCTTCCCATGGATTTGCGACATCCTCCCTCATCAGTTACGTAGGTAAGCAGGTTCTCAGCATTGCAGCCCATTTGTTGTCTTAAGTTAGTTAAGCGGGGTTAACTAACCTGTCAGTTCAGCCTCAGGTCTAAAGCAGAGGCCTGGACTCCACTCCTTACTCCTCACTCCACAACTCTCCTTAAAAACAACTGACTCCTTTTTCCTGCCCCGGGGTCTCCAGACCCTTAGGTGGGCGTTTCCTTCCGTCTGGTCCTGCCCACTGGTGTGCCTGTCTTTCCCTGGGGGAGGTGACTAGGGTTTTCTGGTTGGCTTTGTGTGACTTAGGTGAGGGAAGTTGTTATGCGGGGGCCTATGTGTGACTACCTGCAGTGTCAGGGCGTCACATATGTATGTGTGTATGTCTGCTAAAGGAATCCGCACCGTCATATTTACAAACACAAAATTTTGACTCTATGCACAGAAGAGAGTCATTCTATTTACATGATTTGTGTTTTTTTACCTTTTAAAACTATCATTAAATGTTAAGTTTTAGTTAGGGATTTATGCTTCTGTCTGTCTCTCTCCCAGTCTCTGTCATCTGTCTGTCTCTGTGTGTCTCTATCTCTGTCCATGTCTGTCTGTCTCTCTATCTCTGTCTGTCTCTCTGTGTCTGTCTGTCTTTCTCTCTTTGTGGCTGTCTGTTTCTATGTCTGTCTGTCTCTTTTCCAGGTCTGTCTCTTTTCCAGGTCTGTCTCTTTCCCTGTCTGTCTGTCTCTTCCCCTGTCTGTCTCTTCCCCTGTCTGTCTCTTCCCCTGTCTGTCTCTGTATTTCTTTGTCTGTCTCTTCCCTTGTCTGTCTCTTTCCCTGTCTCTCTCTGCCTGTCTCTCTTTGTCTCTCTCTGTCTGACTCATTCCCCGTTTGTCTCTTTCCCTGTCTATCTCTGTATTTCTTTGTCTGTCTCTATCTGTCTGTCTCTCTCTGTCTGTCTCTTCCCCTGTCTGTCTGTTTCCCTGTCGGTCTGCCTTTTCTCCTGCCTGTCTCTGTATGTTTGTCTTTGTCTGTTTCCCTATCTGCCTCTGTCTCTTTCTCTGTCTCTGTCTGTCTGCCTTTTTTCCCTGTCTATCTCTGTCTGTCTCTTTCCCTGTCTGCCTCTGTCTGTTTGTCTCTGTCTCTTTCCCTGTCTGTCTATGCCTATCTGTCTCTGTCTGTTTGTCTCTCAGTCTGTGTCTGTCTCTCTCTATCTGTCTCCCCACTGACATCATATTATCTCACACATAAGCTTCTTATACTATGAATGTCCTTTGTTCCTATAGCAACCAATCACAGCTGCTATTAATAACTTGCAGCTCCCACCTCCATTCAGTTTAATGGAGGCAGGTTTTTTGGAGAGTAACTGTAAAGGTTAAATATTCCTGTTAAAACATAGTCTACAACGTTCCCTGAGTCACATGAGGTGTCTGCAAAATTTTGTGTTTGTAAATATGACGGTGCGGATTCCTTTAGCAGACATACACACATACATATGTGACGCCCTGACACTGCAGATAGTCACACATAGGCCCCCGCATAACAACTTCCCTCACCTAAGTCACACAAAGCCAACCAGAAAACCCTAGTCACCTCCCCTAGGGAAAGACAGGCACACCAGTGGGCAGGACCAGACGGAAGGAAACGCCCACCTAGGGGTCTGGAGACCCCGGGGCAGGAAAAAGGAGTCAGTTGTTTTTAAGGAGAGTTGTGGAGTGAGGAGTAAGGAGTGGAGTCCAGGCCTCTGCTTTAGACCTGAGGCTGAACTGACAGGTTAGTTAACCCCGCTTAACTAACTTAAGACAACAAATGGGCTGCAATGCTGAGAACCTGCTTACCTACGTAACTGATGAGGGAGGATGTCGCAAATCCATGGGAAGATGTTCAAGCTCTCCTGCAGTTATTGGTGGTCCGTACAGTCTGACCACTTCGAATTCTGAAAGGCACTCTTACCCTTTCTACTCTGGAACGAAGCTTACGCAAATAAACATGCTTGACCCTGGAATTGTTGACTCCGGTCTTCCTTTCATACCCCACACCTCCATTCCCATTTCTTATTTAAAAGTAATTACACAGACACAAATTTATCTTTGGATAATTTTGGCCATAGCAGCCATTTTATTAACAAGAATACATAACCAATTAAATTTGCAATGTGGTAAGGTCCTTGAAGCTACCAAAACCCTGGTGATTCCCATAACCGAGCAATAAAAAACCTCAACTTGCTCCCAGCCGTTACCCACACTGGCTCAGGAGCACCAAATTATAAGGGTTAATCCTCCGTCAACCCCAACCACACCCCCAGGGGCCCCGACATACCCCGTCGGGGTTCCCCCCCAAAATCACCAGGGGACCATCAATTCTGCCAATGAGGGGATCCATACCCGGATGAATCCCCGAACCAATTTTAAACCAACTTCAAGGACCCACCAATAAACAACACCACAACGAAGGCACCTTGAAACCCTTCAAGTGCCTGAGACCCCCCGCAACCAAAGGGCCCTCTTAATACTTCCCTGCAAGCCAAGAGCCCATAAGTCAGTTCCCACCGCATTAAGGTGTACCCCGTTAGCCAACCAAAATTCCTCTTCCGTCCTTTCCAACTCAACATGCCGTATTGCTATACCCCCGTTCCGACTAACAAACTTCGAGATCGCCCTATTAACCTTCGCCCGCGCCTTGTTCAACCTGTCAACTGACCGCGCTTTCTGCCAACTCTTTCTCGCTACTATCTCCGACCAGACTATCGTTAGACCTGGAAACGACACCCATAACCGTAACAAATCATGTTTGATGTCCTTTATCAAGATTCGAAAAGGACGCCCACCCAAATCATTCCCCCCGGCATGCAACACTAAGATGTCAGGAGGTCTGTCCAACCGGGCGTATCTATGCACCTCCTGCACCCTAACCCCCGAACACCGAGCCATCGCACGAGAGCCAGGTCTTTCTCAAAACCTAGCTGTCTCCAGTTCCATCTCGCGTCCGCTCGTCGGGCTCCCCAATACACATAAGAGTGGCCAAGGATCCAGACCAGGGAAGGAAGGGGGGGTGCTTCTGCAATACAAAATGTACAGACGACACCATTTTATTGCCTCACCAAACCAAATTGACAAAAAACACACACTCTCACCTCCCCCATTGCTACCCTAATACCCTAATACCCCCCCCCTTTTCCCCTCAATTGCCAACAACCACCTGGGGACGTACATACGACTTAAAGCGCTGCGACTTCCACCTACCAATCTGCTTAACTGTCTCCTCCGGTAGGCCGCATATAGAGGCCTTCGTCGCTGCCCCAATCCGAAAGACTTCGGATCTAACCCCAACGACTTCAAACATGCCCTAAAAACACTCACAAATTGGTATCTCGATAAAAAGATATATGTAATAAGGGGCCATCCACCTTCGGACGGATCTGTTGAAAATTCCCGAGACACTTGAACGGGCACATATCAGATGCCACAACCATCCCCAAACGGACTAGTCTACCCACACCTCTCTGATCAGTTTTCGATTTCCTAATCCAAAATTCAACTCCGTTTTCCACTGACATAATGTCACCCCAATCCAAGCCCCCGGGGAACGCCTTACTGGGCGATACCAACTCCCCAACCCGCAGGGCTCCAAAAAACGCCAAAGAAAAGGCTAACTTAAACAAACTCACCTCAAACGGAGATAGACAAACCCCCCACAACGCCCTACCCAGCCGGGTAGGGACCCAGCCCAGCCCAGCTGGGACCCAGTTTGAGCGAGGAACGGAACAAGTCCTTCCCACACCAAGGTTTGCAGGCCCTACCTCAGCCAGGGTTTCACCCACACTCTACAGCTCCGGAATGTCATGCTCTTCAGCCTCCTCCTCCTCCTGCGCATCCTCATCCACTTTACCCTCCACACCAGTCCCAAGCTGGAAGCACTGCAGCACTGCCTCGGCGAAGCGGCAACAGGCTGTGCTGCAGCTAATCTGCATAGGTGACAAACCCCACAATGCAGAAGAGGTGTGGACAGCTCTAAAACAGCATGCAGATCACTGGCTCACACCTCTGAACCTAAAGCCAGGAAAGGTTGTGTGTGACAATGGCCGGAACCTGGTGGCGGCTTTGAGGCGAGGCCAGCTGACACATGTTCCATGCGTGGCCCATGTGCTCAACCTCGTGGTTCAGCGGTTTCTAAACTCATACCCAGAGCTGTCTGATCTGCTGGTAAAAGTTCACCGCCTGTCTGCACATTTTCGAAAGTCACCTACTGCTTCAGCCGGCCTTGCCGGCTTTCAGCGTCATTTGCATCTTCCGGCTCACAGACTGGTGTGTGATGTCCCCACGCATTGGAATTCAACTCTGCACATGTTGATCAGGATATGTGAGCAGAAGAGGGCAGTTGTTGAGTACCTGCATCACCTAAGCCATCGGGAAATGGGTCAAACTCCACACATAACACCTGAGGAGTGGAGATGGATGTCCGACCTATGTACCATCCTCCAAAACTTTGAGGACTCCACCAAGATGGTGAGCGGCGATGACGCCATTATTAGCGTCACCATACCGCTTCTCTGCCTTCTAAAACGGTCTCTGCTCAAAACCAAACATGATGCATTGCAGGCGGAACACGATGAGTTGGAGCAAGAAACAGTAGTGGGTGTGGGTGATAACACACAGCCCAGCCTCGTCTCATCACAACGTGCAGTGGAGGACTATGACGAGGAGGAAGATGAAGACATGGAGCAACTCTCCGACCAAATTGAGGATATGACATGCATACCAGTCATATGCTCAGTTCAGCGTGGCTGGCCAGAGGACAGGGTAGATGAGGAGGAGGAGGAGGAGAAGGAGGAGGACAGCATGTTCAGTCATCGTGTTGGTCTGGATATTGAAGTGATGGCTGTTAAGAGTCTGGCGCACATGGATGACTTTATGGTAAGCTGCCTGTCTCGTGACCCTCGCGTTAAGAACATCTTGGCCGACAATCATTACTGGTTGGTAACACTGTTAGACCCACGCTACAAGGAGAACTTTATGTCTCTTATTCCCGAGGCGGAGAGGTCAGCCAAAATGCAGCAGTTCTGGAAGGCCATAGTCACGGAAGTAGGCAAAGCATTCCCTTCACAAAACGCTAGCGTCATAATTGTAACACTATTAGTTAAAAGAAAGGGATAAAATGTAAAAAAAACAAAATAAGGCATAACTTTTTTTTAACATCAATTTTTTTTTTTTAGATTTAACCAAAGAATGTGCACATTTGTTATAATAAACAAGTGAAAAATGTTGAAAATCAGTCATCCAAAGGTGTGTGAAAAAAAATATATATATGGTACCAATAAAAATGTCACTTTGTCCTGCAAAGAATGCAGCCCCCCACATTATTTTTTTCCTCTGTGCGGCCCATACACCCAGCCGAGTTTGAGACCCCCTGCCTTACACTATATAGATATCATGTTCATTCCCCATCTATCTTGCTCAGGAGAGCATCTCCCTCCCCCGGCACCAAGAGCAGCTCATACTAAATTGTTACATTGACTAGTAACACTGCACACAGAAATGCACCTTAATATTCCACTGTTAACCCTTTCCTCCCAGCAGTAACACACAACTCCTCACCTTGATATCATGGTGATTTATGGTCAGAATGACTTCAATGCGATCAGTGATTTCTATTCTAGCTCTGCTCACATAGATTTTATATCCACACTCAACTATAGGCCGTTCTTCATATTTTGGGGGTTTTTAGTCAGATATACTAGTTTGTGCCTGTATAGTATTGGTGTAGATGGGAGTGTAGGGCATGGGTTACATGGCACTGTGGTGGGATACTGATGGGAGGTATTGGTGCTGTGTTTGATGCTTCTACTGGGTATTTTCCTACAAATACTGGAACAACTCACTGCTTAGAATGATCCTTCCCAGCTCTATAATATATTATATATACCCCACAATGCAGGCTCACACACACATTTGTCTCAAGTGTGTTGTAGGGACACAGATACAGTCTTGGTCATGTGACTAAAGGCTACTTTACACACTGCGATATCGGTCCTGATATGGCTAGTGTGGGTACCCGCCCCCATCTGTTGCGCGACACGGGCAAATCGCTGCCCATGCTGCACAACACCGAACAGAACCAGTCACACATACTTACCTGCCCGGCGACGTCACTGTGACCGGCGAACCGCCTCCTTTCTAAGGGGGCGGTCCGTGCGGCGTCACAGCAACGTCACTGAGCGACCGCCCAATAGCAGTGGAGGGGCGGAGATGAGTGGCCGGAACATCCCGCCCATCTCCTTCCTTCCTCATAGCGGCTGGGAGGCAGGTAAGGAGAGGTTCCTCGTTTCTGCGGTGTCACACGGAGCAATGTGTGCTGCCGCAGGAGCGACGAACTACATCGTTACTGCTGCAGTAACGATAATCGAGAATGGAGACCCATGTCACCGATGAGCGATTTTGCACGTTTTTGCAATGGTGTCACACGCAGCAACATCGCTAATGCGGCCGGATGTGCGTCACAAATTCCGTGACCCCAACGACTCCGCATTAGCGATGTCGCAGCGTGTAAAGCCCCCTTTAGTGGGAGTGGTGTACAGGGTCTTAGCAGTAAAGAGTATTCCATATTTCTGCCAGATACCCACAGAGATATTGAAATCTGAAAAAAGAGACATCTGCTCATTGAAGGTAAGAACTGCTCACATAGCGTTCAAATCCACAGCAAACGAGTGCTCTAGCACTGGCATCTCAGCAGGGATATTCCCCTACTACACATGTGTGTCTGGGTCGCTGTGACAGTTTACAGGACATAACTCAGGGCACCTAGACAGAAGGCAGAGGGACTACTTTCTATTTCTGGTGTAGAGCTTAGTACAATATATATATATATACTATTACATGTGACACATGTACCTTGTATTACCATTATTCGCTGTATATGAACCCCTTTTCTCCGGGCATTATTTGTCTATAGCATTTTTCACGAACCTGAGGCAACTGAGAACCCTTCAGTGAAGGAATTCCACTAACCCTCACAATACCAACCAGGGGCCTCCCTGCAGTAACTCAGATAGTTGTACCCATTCTCTTTCCGCATTCTATGTGTTCTTCTTCTTTCTTCTTTTTTTTCTTTTTTCTTCTTTTTATTTCTATCATGTAGTTCAGGGGTTTATAGATATATGTCCTGCATCTCATATTTCCTTTAGTGGTGCTTCTTACCCATTCTCATATCATTTACCCTAGTATTTCATGATCCTGAGGCGACTGAGAACCCTTTAATAAAGGAATCCTTTTTCACTTGAATTGTCAAGTGATACTTACCAGTGACTATCACGTAATGTTACAGGTAGTTGCATTTTCTTCCTCTTCTTTCTCTCCTTTCTTCTTTGTCACACGGTCCATTGTGTTATAGCCCACGTGTCATGATAACACTTGTACCATCTTTTCATTTAGATTCCACCTACAATTATTTACCGATTCCAGTTCTGAAATAGGCTTTCATCATCTACTCACTAGAATTCTCAAGTGCATAAGGTACTGAGACATATACATGTTCACACCATTATAAAGAACAAAGTATAAACATTGAGGTTTTTCTCACACCCATGTTCCTGTGTTCCTGTGTTCTTTGATATGATATGTGTTCATTTCCTTCACTATATAGGATTGCAAGTTTTCCATTTGTACCTTAATGGCAATGACGCTATACAATTGAACACATATCATCCTGTTATCCATATAGGTGTGTATTTACCTGCTTGACTATTTTTGGTTGTTTGATCCAGAATGTTTCTCCAGATAGGTCATGTGGAAATTTTCTTTCCTCAGTACAAATGTTTTCACTATGGCTTTGGAAAAATTTTTTGTATGTGCATCATGGTCATTTGACCCATTGTACTCTCAAGTAGCAATATATTGTACTGTTATGTTGTACTATGTACTAATTACGTGTTTATATGGTTTTGTAACCCTTTATGATCTTAGATAACTTTATCCTTGATAAAGACCTAAAAACAAGGTCGAAACGTTGGATGAATTATCCTTTTGCACAAATAAAGAATTTTCAGCATTCCAAGAGTTCTTTTCTTACGTTATTGATCACTATAGTGTGCCAGAGCTATTTCTATTGAATTGACTCTTATTTTTTCTGAGCACCTGCTATATACACAGTGAGCCAGACATATTCAAGTTTCATTCAGAAGGCAGAGGGAAGCCTTAGCAGCTGAGCCTATATCTTGGCTTGTGAGCATTAGAACAGGCCGGCGATTACAGGGTAACATGAAAAATGTCCAGCTTGCATTATGACTAGAACATGACAATATCCTTTTAAGTACTAACCTATGATGCGTTCCTAAGCAGTTGATGTTATATGTTCTACATTTCATTTTCTGCATACTTTACAAGTAGTAGAATTTGCTTTGATATAGGCAACTGGATTTTCACAATGAAAAGGCAAAGGATAACGCCCGAAAAAGACGCCATACATTATGTCAGTGCCATCACTGACAAACCTGGATTGACCATGAAATACATCAATCCCCTTAAAGGTGAGTTAAAACAAGTTTTAACTAAATTGCCTTAATATTGTCATGCATTAGAATGACTGTCTTAGGTAATGATAAATATTTTCTACAGGAAGAGGAGTGTTTGCTGAAACTGAAATCGAAAAAGGGAGTTTTGTTGCAGAATATCGAGGCGAGCTCACGTATGCACTTACGATGGTAGACAACTACTCGAGATTTATGGTTGTGGTACAAGTCAAAGATCTAATGGCCCATACTGCAGCGAAGGTCTTCCAAGCAAACTTATGCAGACCTCATGGCTACTCAGAGAGAGTCCTCACAGATCAAGGCACTGCCTTTGAAGCGGAAATCTTCAAGGACTTCTGCAGCTTTTACCGATGCAGGAAGATGCGCACTACACCCTACCATGCTCAAACCAATGGTTATCAACCTGCTCAGGACTTTACCCCATATTCCAGATGTGGCCTTACAAGTGATTTATAGAGGGTTAACAATACGTTGGGATCACCGGATCTAATCTCCCTTTTTATACACCCTAAAATCTTGTTTGCTTTAGAATAAACAATAACATCATAAAGGTATAGCAGTACCGTTTCAAAGTTTCGGTGTCCCAAGCAGCATTCCATCAGCCTCTGGAAGGTTCCTGGCAAATTGCACAGCTCGAAGGGCATGCTTTTGAACTCGCAGAGACCCATCGGGGTGGCAAAGGCGGTCTTCTCCCGGTCTGCCTCAGCAACGGACACTTGCCAATAGCGACTAGTGAGATCAAGGGTAGAAAAATAATTTGCAGTTCTCAATGCAGCTAGCTATTCCTCAATACAGGGGAGTGGTGCTGTCCTTCTTCTTTAACAGGACCAACGGAGCTGCCCAGAGGCTACAACTGTCACGGATAACCCCAGCCTCCTTCATGTTGCTCAACATGTCCTTGGTACACTGGTAATGTGCAGGTAGTTTTGGCTTATATCTCTCTTTGATGGGTGGGTGTGCACTTGTGGGGATGTAGTGTTTGACCCCTTTTATTCTTCAAAAGTCTAGCGGATGTTTGCTGAAGACTTGCTCGTATTCTTGCACTAGCCTGTAGACCCCCTTCTTGTGATGTGAAGGTGTGGAGTCAGTGCCTACGTGTAATTCCTTACACCACTCCTCTGGCTGACTTGGTGAGCTGTCACTGAATGGGTGGGCTGAAGCAATGGTGGATGCTGCTGTTTGGATAGCATGTGTATCTACTGAGAACAGCTTATCAATGGTGGCAAATCGGAGCAGCTTAATCTCTTGCTCTCCGCAGTTCAACACTCTCATGGGCACTCTTCCCTTCCATATTAATGAATAAAACTATGATGTAAATAGCATATAGATACCCCACAAATGCAGATAAAAGTAGGTTATGGGAAAAGGGGGAAGAGAGAAACAGGAAAATAGTGGAATAAAGTATACCTTCCAGGTGGGAGAGGAAATGGCAGCACAGCCAGTGGAGGTGAAGCAAGGGGAGCCTGCAACTAAAGAGTTGAGAGCGTTATCACATGGTGACTGAGCCTGATTGTAACGGGAGCATAGAGGTGCCGATCCTGTCTTACCTGCGTTGGTGTAGAAGTGGGTGTCCTGTGGTGGAGTCAGCTGTGTGCAGTGGTGGCCGTGGGTTCTTTTATGTGCGACCGTAGTAATAGCTGCGCCCACTTCCTGTATGGGAGTGGAATGCAGTGAGACTAATGGAACGCACGCCTGCGCATTTGTGTTTAACGTCGCGCATGTGCAGAACGGAGAAAAGGCTGCGCTCACTTCCTAATGAAAGGGAGTGAGACGCAGCTGGGAAGGGAAGGGAAAAGATTAGGGTTTGGGGATGATGAAAGGGCTTTCTACGGGCAAGGATGGCAAAGGGTGGCAGTGACGGAAAGTCAGGCAGCCTGTCCTGTCCTGTCCTGTCCGTCCGTCTTTTTGTATCATGAATTGGAAAGACTGCAAGGGGGAGGGGAGGTGCTTGGAGGAGGAGGAGTTATTCAGATTAATTGCAGTGGGCGGCGGCTGCAAAAAGCATCATTCTTCTTGTTTTTGCTCTGCAAAACAGCCTTTTCAAGGGTTGGCTTGGGTGACAAAATGTCTTCTGTAGGCGTGGGTTTGTCTCCCTCTCCCTAAGATGTGTCCGGTATAGGCCAGGGTGCCACTCAAGGCCGTAACCAATTCGGGTTATAGCTTCTCGGCCTTTTGGCTAAGATCAAGTGTAGTTTCGGAGGACGCTACCTTGGTCGGTACTGGAAGGTGCCTGGGATTGCACGTCTGCCGGCCTTGAGGAAGTGTGTGCGCCTTCTGGTGACACATAGCCCTCTTGTGCCTGGACGGTTCCCAGGCAACGGGAGGCGATCACCTTTGTTATTTTGAAGTCCTACTGATAAACAGAAAAAAAAAAAAATTAAATCTGTTCTTATCAGTTTAATATCTGATACGTCCCCTCTCTGGGGACCATATATTAAATGGATTTTTAGAACAAGGAGATGGAAAAAATCTTGCTCTGTCCACTCCACGCATTGACCTGGTATTGCAGTACCTCCAGGACCGGTGCACCCCTTCTTAACCCAGTTTCCAAAAGCAGAACTCAATTCACCTGATTCAAATGAGCCCCATTAGTGAATTGAAAGAAAGCAAAAACTTTATATGCACCTCAATTTGGCCAATTCACTTTTCACACTTTCACCCTTTTTTTTATCTTTCACACCTTTTACTTGCTTTATTGATGCAAAAGCTGTGCCAAATAGCAAACTCATCTCCACTCAACTTGACCAACTCTGCTATGTCCCGTGCAGTATCTTATTCTCAGTCTTATCTAGATCATTTGCAATTGAATAGAATAGATCCCTTTTGGACACATTGGATTCAGCTGCTGCAGTGACTGCAGGTGTTAGAAGATGCAGACTTGGCATCAGGTGCTGTCTATCAGATTCCACTCCAATTAAAGCTTCCATTGTTTTTCGGTGTTTTCTTTGAGCAATGATGATGTCTTTAGTGATCTGTTGGCTCCCTCTCCTGGAGGAAGAGTTTGCTTGCTCTTGGACTTTCAAAAAGAGAGGTCATGATAGACATTTAGCTTCTGAGCCCAATTGGGGACAGTCATGGGTGATGAATGTTTTGCAACCTGCTGCGAAGCCTGATACCGCAATATAAGGAACGTCAAATACTAAGAATGGGCGGCCTATGAAAGAATTAGTACTTTCATTAAGCATACTTAAACGGCTAATTGGGAATAGACAAACTGTAAAAAGCCCTCTGAGAAAGCCCCTCTCTAACCTTTGTTAGTAAGCTTTTCTGTAGTCTGCCTGTTGATGTATTTTCCGTTTGAACAGTGCACAACATGAAGTGACGGAACACTGGCTTGTCACAATGTCCCCCGCTGACATCACAATAGCGCTGCTGCCTAGAAAGCCAGCTGCGCAGCAGAAGTTGCTCTTTGGGTGGGATGGTGGGCTAATGTATCTATTCCTGCTTGGTGTGAGTTTGACATGATCTAGAGCAACGAGTTCCAGCGGCTAGCGGTTGATTATTGGCTGTAATGGGGCTTTCTGGCTGGTGCCAGCCTTTCTTCTTAGCACACAGGAACCACAATCCCTACACCATGCTTCGATGGATTCTCTCATCCCAGCCCAGTAAAACTACATATTTCACACAGTTATAAGCAGCCCATGGGCATTCACCTGGATTAAAACCCATAACAGCTCATAGACCAAACAATCAATCTACCACTGGACCAAAGACAGGAAGCTAAATCCACTGCCTGCGGTAACTAACTTAATCCTATAGTCTACTCACACAACAAACCCAAGAGAAAGGAAAAAAACATGGCTTCGATTATCCATCCAATGAAAACGCATAACCATTGTGAGCCATTGGACAATGCAATTGCACACATGGTGACATGGTGCACGGCCCAATGAATCAAGTCTGTACTTCATATTCACGGTTTAAGCCCTTGGGTTCTAATGTGTCCAGAGTACATATCCAGAAAGATTCCCTTTCTTTGTGCTAAGCACAAGTCAACAATACGTTGTAAGCAGATTCTATTACCAGTCCCACACCATTTTGTGACGCATAATCGCACAGTGGCCCAATTAAGATTCCAAGTCATCGAACATGTCCCAGCCATACGCAGAGGAGGCGATAGAATTAGGAAGCTCAAAGAAAGGGAATCTTTCTGGATATATACTCTGGGCACGTTGGAACCCAAGGGCTTAAACCATGAATATGAAGAACCGACTTGATTCATTGGGCCGTGCACATTTTTTCTAACGCCCGGTTCTTTTTCGTGTTCACACTATATATGGTTCCACTATGTATGGAGTTCCATTCTTCCTTGTTTTTTATTTGTCATGTTTGTCTGATTACCTTGTCTAACAGTTTTTTCTCCCCTTTCTTTACCTTCCAGGTTCCCATAGTCACGTGAAATATCCCTGTTGCACTTGATTACGGCTCACTATTCACTATAGGATGTCTTATATCTAACATCACACTCTCACCCATCAGCACTCTATAGGTTTGTATAAGGTATGCGCTTACACATCCGGTCCTCCATAGGTATTTCCACTTATGTAGCACTATCCCTATGATCACTCATAACTCATACCCTTGTAGTCAATTACAGCCTCCTCTCTCCCCTCTCCCCTTCTCCCTTTCCATCTATAATTTTGCCAGTACAATATTAGTTTACATTAGGCACACACTCACATATTCCTTTCCTTAGTGACTTATTGTAATTCACATTCGCATACAATTCTCTATGCCTGCCCCATTACTACATTCATAACTACTTGACCCTATCCTGATACCCCTTGTCTCACCTTGTTGGTCCCTACACCTGTTATCATCTCCTTTCCTGTGTCTGTCTTGTCACACAACACATTTTAGCATATCCCTTGTGCTCCTTATTACCTGTCCTGCCTATAAGAATTATGTCCATTATGTCCATGCATGGCCCAATGAATCAAGTCTGTACTTCATATTCATGGTTTAAGCCTTTGGGTTCCAATGTGCTCAGAGTATATATCCAGAAAGATTCCCTTTCTTTGAGCTTCCTAATTCTATTGCCTCCTCTGCGTATGGCTTGGACATGTTCGATGACTTGGAATCTTAATTGGATCACTGTGTGATTATGCGTCACAAAATGGTGTGGGACTGGTAATAGAATCTGCTTACAATGTATTGTTGACTTGTGTTTAGCTCAAAGAAAGAGAATCTTTCTGGATATGTACTCTGGGCACATTAGAACCCAAGGGCTTAAACCGTGAATATGAAGTAAAGACTTGATTCATTGGGCCGTGCACCATGTCACCATGTGTCCAATTGCATTGTCCAATGGCTCACAATGGTTATGCGTTTTCATTGGATGGATAATCGAAGCCATGTTTTTTTCCTTTCTGTTGGGTTTGTTGTGTGAGTAGCCTATAGGATTAAGTTGGTTACCGCAGGCAGTGGATTTAACTTCCTGTCTTTGGTCCAGTGGTAGATGGATTGTCTGGTCTATGAGCTGTTATTGGTTTGAATGCAGGTGAATGCCCATGGGCTGCTTATGACTGTGTAAAATATGTAGTTTTACTGGGCTGGGATGAGAGAATCCATTGAAGCATGGTGTAGGGATTGTGGTTCCTGTGTGCTAAGAAGAGAGGCTGGCACCAGCCTGAAAGCCCCATTGCAGCCAATAATCACTTAATAACTTTTTCAACTTGTCATCATATGGGAGGCCTTCCATTCCTTGTAGTAGTCTAGTTGCCCGCCCAAAACTGGTTCCCATATTCCAGATGTAGCCTTACAAGTGATTTATAGAGGTGTAACAATACGTTGGGATCACGGGATCTAATCTCCCTTTTTATACACCCTAAAATCTTGTCCCAAGCAGCATTCCATCAGCCTCTGGAAGGTTCCTGGCGCATTGCACAGCTCGAAGGGCATGCTTTTGAACTCGCAGAGACCCATAGGGGTGGCGAAGGCGGTCTTCTCCCGGTCTGCCTCAGCAACGGACACTTGCCAATAGTGACTAGTGAGATCAAGGGTAGAAAAATAATTTGCAGTTCTCAATGCAGCTAGCGATTCCTCAATACGGGGAGTGGTGCCGTCCTTCTTTTTTAACAGGATCAACAGAGCTGCCCAAAGGCTACAACTGTCACGGATAACCCCAGCCGCCTTCATGTTGCTCAACATGTCCTTGGTACACTGGCAATGTGAAGGTGGTATTGGCTTATAGCTCTCTTTGATGGGTGGGTGTGCACCTGTGGGGATGTGGTGTTGGACCCCTTTTATTCCCCCAAAATCTAGCGGGCTTCCCACCGGTAACCCGCTCCCCAGCTTGGATGGATGCTGAGGGAGCCCCTTTTGCCCGCAGGCTCTGGCCCTGGGAACTGTAGCCTTGGCGGTGACTGTGCTTCCCTCTACGGTGTGAGCTGTTGCCTTCAATCGGGTCTTGACTGCTGGGAAACCCTGGAGGTTCCTGTCGCTAACGGATTTGACCGGTTTTACGGCGACTCCTAGACTGGTCGGGGTCCGTAGGCCCTGCCGGATGGTGCTGGCTTCTCTTCACTCCCCGATCTGGTACCGGCGGGCCACCGCCCATCCCCGGTCCGTACGGTTCACTCCAATCAGCCTCTCCTGCAGAAGGTCACCACCGTCTGCCAACCTTGCTGAGTGCCCGGGCCACACACCCGGACACGGTCAGTCTCCTCTCCTCTTCACTTCTCTAACTCCAAAACTGATCTCTAATCTGACTCCTTTTCCCGCCTCCAGGACTGTGAACTCCTCGGTGGGTGGGATCAACCGCCTGGCCCACCCCCTGGTGTGGACATCAGCCCCTGGAGGAAGGCAACTAGGATTTGTGTTTAGCTTCGGTGTGCCTAGCCGGAGTGTAGAGTGTGTTGGTGTAGTACCTGTGACGACCTGGCTTGTCCAGGGCGCCACATTCCCCTATAGTAAAATGCAGACCGTCCGCGGGCTGCCCGTCCATCACCGGTTTTATTTTCACAACTGAAAAAGAATAAAACGGTAAAACATGTAAAAGCATCATAAACATTTTACAACGGTACAGCTTCCGCTCTTCTCCCACCCAAACAACCTGGCCCTGATGCTGCCCCTAAGAAGCGGGCAGCACCCCTTGACCCCAGTCCAGCACCAAGTTGCCCGAGCGGGTTCTGTCTCTTTCAGGGGGCCCACGTCCAAGGGGACCCCTGAACCCCCGGAGGATCGCCACTGGTTACGGTAGTGGCGGGCCTAGGCCATCCCTTTCCTCCAGGCCCATCCTCCCAAATCAGCCTCTCCGGAGGCGGTAACGGTGTCAAGCCAACAAACATTTTTATTTACATTGCACTAAGTTTGTGGTTGCCCTGCAAGTTCTCGGGCTTGTCCGTAAGCAGTTCCTTACGCAATGGTTGCACAGTCCCTACGGGGACAACAGTTGCCGGCAACGGCCGGTTTAATCACGGTTCAATCAGGTAAACTTCTTTGGTTGATCATCTTTACTTATCATTTAAAACTTTCAAACTGGTACACTCAACACATAAAGCCCCCCCCTTTTAAAGAGTAGTTTCCCTGTACCTAAGTGGGGGTCTACCTAGGTTGGGGCGAGTGGACCTTCGGGGTCCGGTGTCAGTGGTGACAGGCAGTGGGGCAGAGGGAACAGTCAGTTCCTCCTCCCTGCTATCATGTGGGGCAGGCGGAGGCATAGGGGAGCTGGGTACAGGTACATCCCTGGGCACTGGCTCGCGGTTAACCGTTTCCATCATTTCTTCATCCACGGGTTGTGGGAACAGTATCACTGGAAGGATCACCGCACCGTTCTGTGTAGGCCAGTCTGCTGGAAAATCACCCATCATGGTGTGGATTACCTCTTTTTCCTTCTCCACTGGACTGGGAACTGGAGCCTCATCCGCTACTCTCAATGCTGGTGGGCACTTCTTCAGGTGGTCTCGGGAAACCGTGGCCAAAGTCCCCCCCTGGTCACGGCTGATCTGGTAGGCCTTCCCATTCTCCCATCCTGTGGGCTGGACTACATACGGGGTTTTTTCCCATTGATCATCCAGCTTGTGGGCCCTCCCGCTTCAGCACTACATCCCCAGGTTGGAAGGAACCGGCAGGCGCCTTCTTGTTGAAGCACTGCTCCTGTTGTCCCCGACTCCGGCACAAGTTCTTTTCAACATACTCCTGGACCTGTCGGTACTGTGTCCTCCGCCGAGTGTCCCATTCAGCTGTCGACAGGAGTGCTTCTGAAGCTTCCAAGCCCATTTCCAGATCCACTGGTAGCCGGCCGGGACGAGCTCTCATCAGGTATGCTGGAGTGCATTTCGTAGAGCTGGAAGGGATGTTGTTGTACATATCGACCAGGTCAGGTAGCTTCTCCAGCCACAGGTTCCGCTCTTCCAGTGGTAACGTCTTGAGGAGGCCCAGGACCAAGTGGTTCATCTTTTCACAAATGCCATTGGTTTGGGCGTGGTAAGGCGTGGTCCGGATTTTCTTGCAGCCGTACAACTGGCAGAATTCCTGGAATACCTCTGCTTCAAAGGCCGGACCCTGGTCGGTAAGCACCCTCTCCGGGTACCAATGCGGTCAACAGAAATAAGCCTGGAAAGCCTTAGCAGCGGTGCGGCCGGTTAAGTCCTTAACTGGGACAACCACCAGGAACCTCGAGTAGTGGTCTACGATGGTCAGAGCGTAGGTGTACCCACTTCGGCTGGGGGTGAGCTTTACATGGTCAAGGGCAACCAGCTCCAGCGGTTGGTGTGTAATGATCGGGTGTAGGGGTGCCTTCTGGCTGGCCTCGTCCTTCCTTCTCAATGCGCAAGGGCCACATTCTCGGCACCAGGCCTCCACAGATTCCCGCATTCCACTCCAATAGAACCGCTCTCTTAACAACATCTCTAGCTTCTTCCACCCGAAGTGCACTGCACCATGATGGTATGCTTGCAGGACGGTGGGTACGTTAGCCTGGGGAATCACCAGCTGGCGGATCTTCTCGTGAGTCTTTGGATTAATCAGCTCGCGATACAACTTCCCCTGGTGTAGGTATAGCCGGTTCCGTTCTTGCCACAGACGTTGGGCTTTGGCAGGGGCAGCAGGGTCTATCCCAGCAGAACTCTGTTCCACTAGAGTCTTGACCAGGCGGACAGCAGGTGCCTGGTCCTGAGCTTCCTGCCAGTCCTGTCGGGGCAGCGGATCCAGGTTCACCCGTTGTTGGTAGACGTGCACCTTCTCAGTGAATGGCCGGTGAAATGCAGGCAACTCGATCTCTTCGAGGTCATCATCCTCTGGCCCCTCTTCCGACAGGTGGGGCATCCGGGAGAGTGCATTGGCATTGACGTTGGTACGGCCGGCCCGGTACTTGATGGTGAAATCGTAGTTGGCTAACCTGGTCACCCACCGCTGCTCCAACGCGCCCAGCTTGGCCGTATCTAGATGGGTCAGCAGGTTATTGTCTGTGTACGCGGTGAACTTGGCTGCTGCCAGGTAATGGCGGAACCGCTCGGTGATAGCCCACACCAGTGCCAAGAGCTCAAGCTTGAAGGAGATGTAGTTCTCAGGGTTCCTCTCAGTCGGTCGGAGTTTTCGGCTAGCATAAGCTTTTACCTTTTCCCTTCTGTCTTGGACCTGGGATAGAACAGCCCCCAAGCCCACATTGCTGGCGTCGGTGTAGAGGATGAATGGGCGGCTGTAGTCAGGGTACGCTAGGATTTCCTCTCCGGTCAGGGCTGTTCTCAGCTGGCGGAAGGATTCCTCATGCTTTTCTTCCCACACCAATGGGGCTACTAGGGATCTACCACCCTTGGTCTGTCCTACGAGGAGGTCTTGCATGGGGGCAGCCATCTTTGTGTACCCCTTAATGAAGCGACGGTAATATCCCACCAGGCCCAGAAACTGCCTCACTTCCCTCACTGTGGTCGGTCTCGGCCAGTCTTGGATGGCGGTGATCTTCTCGGGGTTGGGGGCGACACCTTCCGCACCAACCACATGTCCTAGGTACTGCACTCTGGGTTTCAGCAGATGACACTTTGAGGGCTTCAACTTCATCCCATACTTGGCAAGGGACGCGAACACCTCGGCTAGGTGCTCCAGGTGGGCTTCATACGTCTGTGAGTACACAATCACATCATCCAAGTACAGCAAAATGGTCCCATAGGCAGTCTTCTCTCGGTCTTCCGGTGCCACGGCCACCTGCCAGTACCCGCTGGTGAGGTCAAGGGTGGAGAAGTAGTTAGCGGTTCTCAGCGAGGCCAGGGACTCTTTGATGCGGGGCAGAGGGTAAGCATCCTTATGCGTTATCTGGTTAATCTTCCGGTAATCCACACACATCCGCATGGTGCCATCCTTCTTCTTAACCAGCACCAACGGAGCGGCCCAGGGACTACAGCTGTCCCTAATAACCCCTGCCTCCTTCATGTTCCTCAACATGTCTTTGGCGCATTGGTAGTGCGCAGGGGGAATAGGCCTGTATCTCTCTTTAATAGGGGAGTGTGTACCGGTAGGGATGTGGTGTTGAACCCCTTTAATCTGCCCAAAATCTAGAGGGTGCTTGCTAAAAACCCGCTCATACTCCTGTACCACCCGGTATACCCCTTCCTTGTGGTTTGAAATTGGTTGAAGGATTTCACCAGCACAAAACTCCAGGCATTTTGTTCTTTAAAATAAAACTTCCTTTATTTTCTTATCATTAAAAAGTCCATGCTATGGTGGTCAAGCCCATGTCAGAGAGGACGCGTTTCGAACATCCAGTTCTTATTCAGTCTCTAAACCATCTAGTCACAGAACTGTTTAAAAAGGGCTGAACCCAAACATGTGATCAAATGCAAGGAGAGAGCAAGACAATTACAAAAACATTAACCCCTTGAGTTATATCACTCCATATAATGCTTATAACACTTATATATATATACAAAGTTTTTTTTAGTTTTTTAGCCAGATTAATATGCAAACATCAATTCATTTCTTTTATTTAAACCTTTCGGAAATCTAGTGCCCATTAAAAACATCCATTTTATTTCTCTCTGAAAGAGGATATCTTTCAAATTTCCACCCCTTCTAGGTAGTTGAATTTTTTCAATGGCATTAACTTTCATGCCTGTTAAATTACCTGCATGTGCGTCGCGAAAATGTTGAGACGCTCCTGATAATTTTCTGGTGGTGGCATTATTAACATCATAAATGTGTTCAGATATCCTCTTTCTGAGAGAACGACAAGTGCTGCCTATATATTGTAACTGGCAAATAGTACACGATATTAAATAAACCACATGGTCTGAACTGCAGTTTATGAGTGACATTATTTTATACGTTTTTTTATCTGTAAATGAAGAAAATTCTTTCACATTTGACATATAACCGCATAGTCCACACGATCTGTGGCCACATTTGAAAGAGCCTGTGCTGGGTAACCAATTGCCAGTGTTTTTTTTAGTGGAACCGCACCTATTCATATGATCACTAGGTGATAACATGGATCCCAATTAGTGATGAGCGAGTACTAAAAAGCTCGGGTGCTCGAGGCTCGGGCCGAGCCTCCCAAGATACTCGTGTACTCGGCCCGAGCAACGAGCCCAATGTTATCCTATGGGAGACCCGAGTATTTTTGTGAAATGACCCCCCGGCAGCATGGAGAAACCCTAAAACTGTCACAAAAGTCTCAGAAGAGTGCTCAAATGACATGGCATCAGCATGGGGAAGACCCCTTGAAGCATTTATCACTCAAAAGTCACAGCTGTGAACAATTTTGTCCGAGTTTTACGCCATTTTTACGGACTCACCAGAAAACCTTGCAAAATGACCCCAAAATGAATTTTCATGGCGGAAATGTTAAGGGCACATACCCAATAGTGAGATAGAGCTGGTGTATGTTACTTTTTGAGATTAATACATGAAAGATTTTACATAAACATTGTGTGGCACTCCGATGTCCAAAACGCACGTTTTGTGCTTTTTACTAGCGATGTCGGTCATTTTTTTTTTCATTCTATCTCCCGTCGGTCGGTCTCGCTCTGTCGGTCTCTCTCTGTCTTGTCTGTCCCCCTCTCACAGTCTGTCGGTCATTCTCCCCCCTCTCTCTTACTCACCGTTCGCCGATCACTGCTGCGGCACTGCACGGCATTCACACTGCTCCTGCGGCTTTTCTTCTTTTGAAAAAGCCGGCCGGTCATTAATCAATCTCGTATTCTCTGCTTTCCTGCTTTTCGGCGCCTATGATTGGTTGCAGTGAGACACGCCCCCACTCTGAGTGACAGGTGTCACACTGCACCCAATCACAGCAGCCGGTGTGTGTGTATACTGTGCAGTGAAATAAATAATTAAATAATTAAAAAAAACGGCGTGCGGTCCCCCCCAATTTTAATACCAGCCAGATAAAGCCATACGGCTGAAGGCTGGTATTCTCAGGATGGGGAGCGCCACGTTATGGGGAGCCCCCCACCCTAACAATAACAGCCAACAGCCGCCCAGAATTGCCGCATACATTATATGCGACAGTTCTGGGGCTGTACCCGGCTCTTCCCGATTTACCCTGGTGCGTTGGCAAATCGGGGTAATAAGGAGTTATTGGCAGCCCATAGCTGCCAATAAGTCCTAGATTAATCATGTCAGGCGTCTATGAGACACCCTCCATGATTAATCTGTAAATTACAGTTAAAAAACACACACACACGAAAAATCCTTTATTAGAAATAAAAAACAATAACAAAGTCCCTCATTACCAATTTATTAACCCCGACAAACCCTCCATGTCCGGTGTAATCCACGGTCCTCCAGCGTCGCATCCAGCTCTGCTGCATGCAGGTGACAGGAGCTGCAGAATACACCGCCGCTCCGGTCACCTCCACGCAGCTAATGAGGTGAGTATAGCGATCAGCTGAGCTGTCACTGAGGTTACCTGGATCCAGCGGTGGCCGCGGGTAACCTCAGTGACAGCAGCTGATCGCACTACTCACCGCCGCTCCGGTCAGCTCCATGCACCAACTGAGGAGAGTATAGCGATCAGCTGCTGTCACTGAGGTTAATCGCGGCCACCGCTGGATCCAGCGGTGGCCGCGAGTTACCTGACTGACAGCAGCTGATCGCGCTTCTCACCTCAGTTGCTGTGTGAAGCTGACCGGAGCGGCGGTAAGTAGCGCGATCAGCTGCTGTCACTGAGGTTACCCGCGGCCACCGCTGCATCCACCGCTGGATCCAGGTAACCTCAGTGACAGCTCAGCTGATCGCTATACTCACCTCATTAGCTGCGTGGAGGTGACCGGAGCGGCGGTGTATTCTGCAGCTCCTGTCACCTGCATGCAGCAGAGCTGGACGCGACGCTGGAGGACCGTGGATTACACCGGACATGGAGGGTTTTGTTGTGGGTAATAAATTGGTGATGAGGGACTTTGTTATTGTTTTTTATTTCTAATAAAGGATTTTTCGGGTGTGTGTGTTTATTTACTGTAATTTACAGATTAATCATGGAGGGTGTCTCATAGACGCCTGACATGATTAATCTAGGACTTATTGGCAGCTATGGGCTGCCAATAACTCCTTATTACCCCGATTTGCCAACGCACCAGGGTAAATCGGGAAGAGCCGGGTACAGTCCCAGAACTGTCGCATATAATGTATGCGGCAATTCTGGGCGGCTGCTGACTGTTATTGTTAGGGTGGGGGGCTCCCCATAACGTGGAGCTCCCCATCCTGAGAATACCAGCCTTCAGCCGTATGGCTTTATCTGGCTGGTATTAAAATTGGGGGGACCGCACGCCGGTTTTTTTAATTATTTATTTATTTATTTTACTGCACAGTATAGACACGCCCACCGGCTGCTGTGATTGGGTGCAGTGTGACACCTGTCACTCAGCGTGGGGGCGTGTCTCACTGCAACCAATCATAGGCGCCTGTGGGCGTGGAAAGCAGGGAATATGAGATGGCTGTGTACAGAGCACAGCGCGCCGGCCGGTATAAAGGCTCGGTCACGCTGTGCAGGCCGGCCAATCACTGCAATTCCACAACTAACAGGGCTGTGGCATTGCAGTGGTCTGCCAGCCAATCCCTGCATGAGGGCTGGCTCTCAAAAGAGCGCCAACATGCAGAAATGAAGACCACGAGTAAAGCACGAGTATCACGAAATTACTCGGTACCCGCCGAGTAGCCCGAGTACAGTGATACTCGTGCGAGTACCGAGTAGTAACAAGCATACTCGCTCATCACTAATCCCAATGTAATGTTCCTTTTTGAAACAAATTTAACTCCATTTTTTAAGATTTTGTGTAATGTGTCATCTGTAGATAAAATGGGTAAATATTTTTTAATAATTTTAATTACATCATAATAATTTTTACTGTATGCTGTTGAAAAAACAACTGACAATTCTTTCTGGGGATTATCTCTGGTTTTATTCATGTCCAAATATTGTGACCTACTCACTTTGATTGCCTTGGTTTTGGCTTTCTGGAGATTTGTCATTTTATACCCTCTTGCCAAAAACCTTTTTTCAATAGTGCTGCATTCTGCCTCAAAACCATTTTGGGTGTTGCAACATCTCCTAGCACGGACATATTCACCTGTAGGGATGTTATTTATAACATGCTTTGGATGGCAACTTCCCGCATGTAATAATGAGTTGCCTGATATGGGTTTTCTATAAAGACTGCAATTAATTTCTCCATTGTCACTCTTCCCATGGAATTGTATATCCAAAAAATTAATTTTTGATACATCATGAAAAAAAGTGAAAAAGAGATTATGGGCATTATTATTAATATATGATATGAAATCCTCAATTTTTTTGTTTGGATTTTGCCATACAATAAGTACATCATCTATAAATCTCAGATATAATACTATATCCGAGAAAAAAGGATTGCACTGATTAAAAATATATTGTTCTTCCCACCAAAACATAAATATGCCTGCTAGAGAGGGGGAAAACCGTGCGCCCATTGAACATCCCTGTAACTGAATATATCCTTTATTTAAAAAGGTAAAATAGTTGTTTTTGAGTAAAAACTCAGTTACGTCAATCAAATAGTCCTGTAATTCAAGTGAGTAGTCAGAATATTTTTTGAGCAAATCTTTCAACGCTAAAATGGCAAGAGAATGTGGAATGGATGTATACAGTGATTGCACATCACAAGTTAACCAACTAAAATTATCTTGCCATTTCATCTGAGAAATAATATTCAACACATGTTTGCTATCCAGGACATAGCCAGGAGACATTTTAGGAAGAAATTGAAGGTGGTTATCCAACCACTCTGCTAGATGTTCAGTATAAGAATCTATACCTGAGACAATCGGTCTCATTTTTGGGGGAAATTGGTTTTTATGTGACTTGGGTAAGGCATGTAATAATGGTATTAAACAATAAGATGGATTAAGATAATCTCTCAATTTTTCATCAATTAAACCCAAATGTAAGCCTTCTTCTAGAATTTTTTCCAAGGATTTTTTTATATCTGCAGAGGGGTCATGATCGACTCTCCTGTAGGTATCACAATCCTGTAACATAGTCAATACCTCCCTTTCATAAAGTCCAGTATCCAAAACTACGACTGCCCCCCCCTTGTCAGAATTTTTTATTATGATGTTAGAGTTTTTTTGCAAGGAAATAATCGCATCCTTCTCAGTCTTAGACAAATTTTGAACCATTGGTTCTTGTAAATGAGAAAGAGCAGTTAATTCCTTTTCTACTATGTTCTGGAAATCAGTCATCTGATCACACCTCGAAGGTATGGGATAAAAACTGGGATTAGGAACATTAAAGTGGGAAACCACACAATGTGGATTGGGTCCGGCACCACTATCACTTGACAAATCATGCAAATCTTGTAAAGCCATTTGTTCTTTAAATGACATAGGAGAGAAAAAAATGTCAGCTGATGCATTTGAAACATTAGGAACATTAACCTCATTTTCATCGTGAAAGAAGTGTTTTTTTACTGTTAATTTTCGGATAAACTTATTAACATCTAGTATTGTTTTAAAAAGATCAAACCTCTTGTTGGGAACAAAATTTAAACCCCTTTTCAAAACACTAATTTCACTGCTGTTTAAAATGCATGCCGACATATTTATAACAGAAAAATTATTATTATCAATATTCATTTCCTTTTCCCCCTCGTGAAATGATTGTGTTGGTACACATGACTTTCTATGTTTGCGGCCGCTCCTCCTTGTTTTTTTCGATTTTTTTGAAAAAACGGCTGATTTTTCAAGTTTTTTGACACACTTGAAGAAGTGGATGGGGTGTCAAAATTATTATCGGACGTGTCAGTATTATAGTCTGTAGAGTCCACATCAGTCGTTTCAAAGTCCGTAGAAGAAAAATTGACACGAGTAGAATTGTTACGTCTTTTATGATTTTTCAATATGGATCTGGGACCAGCTTGGAAAAATCTCCTGGAATTATGCCAATTGTAGATTTTATTATCCTCATAGTCCCTTAAATCACGAACAAACTTTTTTTCTTTGAATGCAGTGATTGTATCCTCAAGGGCAATGATTTTAGTGTTTATCTGGTCTTTCGTGGTCTTATAAGCATCCAGACCTGAATATTGTGCAAGGGAAACTTCAATTTCTTTAATTTTATTCTCCAACACACCTATTTTATTTCGTTCTTGTTCTATAATTAATTGAATAAGTCTTTTGGAGCATTCAGATAAGATAGTGTCCCATTTTGCCACAAATTCTTGATTAAATTCAACTGTGGGTCTTTTGTTCAGCCGAAGTCCCCTGGGAACCATATTTTTGTCAAGATATGCTTGCAAGGTTTCGCTGTCCCACCAGGTACGAATTCTCGCTGACATCACTTTTTCTAATTCCCACATAATTTGATTCATTTCTGTGTGCGTTTCCAAGGGGGTACCTTGTTTATTCAATGAAAACATTTTTGCTGCTCTCTCCATACGTAGTCTGTCTGAAGTAACAAAAATCTGATTGCTATTAGCTTCATTCATCTGGTCTTCCATTTTATGACAGAATTTTTTATAAGGAACTATAAGTCATGCAATTTCATCATATAAAGTATACAATGTCTCTTATTGAAAAGATCCAAAACAATGATAATTGACTTACTGACAGTTCCTATTCATGAATCACAGGGAGCACGGGTATAGCAGCTCAAGGTGAAGGTAGAAAGAGGTTTTTTGCCCAGCTCACCTGTGTGATGGAAGCCAGTAATCCTGGGCTGTGCACGGAGAAGAGGTTTGGAGAGCCAGTCCATGTGCATTGAAATTGGTTGAAGGATTTCACCAGCACAAAACTCCAGGCATTTTGTTCTTTAAAATAAAACTTCCTTTATTTTCTTATCATTAAAAAGTCCATGCTATGGTGGTCAAGCCCATGTCAGAGAGGACGCGTTTCGAACATCCAGTTCTTATTCAGTCTCTAAACCATCTAGTCACAGAACTGTTTAAAAAGGGCTGAACCCAAACATGTGATCAAATGCAAGGAGAGAGCAAGACAATTACAAAAACATTAACCCCTTGAGTTATATCACTCCATATAATGCTTATAACACTTATATATATATACAAAGTTTTTTTAGTTTTTTAGCCAGATTAATATGCAAACATCAATTCATTTCTTTTATTTAAACCTTTCGGAAATCTAGTGCCCATTAAAAACATCCATTTTATTTCTCTCTGAAAGAGGATATCTTTCAAATTTCCACCCCTTCTAGGTAGTTGAATTTTTTCAATGGCATTAACTTTCATGCCTGTTAAATTACCTGCATGTGCGTCGCGAAAATGTTGAGACGCTCCTGATAATTTTCTGGTGGTGGCATTATTAACATCATAAATGTGTTCAGATATCCTCTTTCTGAGAGAACGACAAGTGCTGCCTATATATTGTAACTGGCAAATAGTACACGATATTAAATAAACCACATGGTCTGAACTGCAGTTTGAGTGACATTATTTTATACGTTTTTTTATCTGTAAATGAAGAAAATTCTTTCACATTTGACATATAACCGCATAGTCCACACGATCTGTGGCCACATTTGAAAGAGCCTGTGCTGGGTAACCAATTGCCAGTGTTTTTTTTTTTGTGGAACCGCACCTATTCATATGATCACTAGGTGATAACATGGATCCCAATGTAATGTTCCTTTTTGAAACAAATTTAACTCCATTTTTTAAGATTTTGTGTAATGTGTCATCTGTAGATAAAATGGGTAAATATTTTTTAATAATTTTAATTACATCATAATAATTTTTACTGTATGTTGTTGAAAAAACAACTGACAATTCTTTCTGGGGATTATCTCTGGTTTTATTCATGTCCAAATATTGTGACCTACTCACTTTGATTGCCTTGGTTTTGGCTTTCTGGAGATTTGTCATTTTATACCCTCTTGCCAAAAACCTTTTTTCAATAGTGCTGCATTCTGCCTCAAAACCATTTTGGGTGTTGCAACATCTCCTAGCACGGACATATTCACCTGTAGGGATGTTATTTATAACATGCTTTGGATGGCAACTTCCCGCATGTAATAATGAGTTGCCTGATATGGGTTTTCTATAAAGACTGCAATTAATTTCTCCATTGTCACTCTTCCCATGGAATTGTATATCCAAAAAATTAATTTTTGATACATCATGAAAAAAAGTGAAAAAGAGATTATGGGCATTATTATTAATATATGATATGAAATCCTCAATTTTTTTGTTTGGATTTTGCCATACAATAAGTACATCATCTATAAATCTCAGATATAATACTATATCCGAGAAAAAAGGATTGCACTGATTAAAAATATATTGTTCTTCCCACCAAAACATAAATATGCCTGCTAGAGAGGGGGAAAACCGTGCGCCCATTGAACATCCCTGTAACTGAATATATCCTTTATTTAAAAAAGTAAAATAGTTGTTTTTGAGTAAAAACTCAGTTACGTCAATCAAATAGTCCTGTAATTCAAGTGAGTAGTCAGAATATTTTTTGAGCAAATCTTTCAACGCTAAAATGGCAAGAGAATGTGGAATGGATGTATACAGTGATTGCACATCACAAGTTAACCAACTAAAATTATCTTGCCATTTCATCTGAGAAATAATATTCAACACATGTTTGCTATCCTGGACATAGCCAGTTTATCATTTAAGTGGAAATCCAGTAAAAGTTTCATTTGGCTACTTTGCACTCTCGAGATAATCGTCACCATGTGCCAAATGCAATATTAAAACAGTAATCTGAACACATTCGCGCAAAAATGAAATGAAACTTTTACTGGATTTCCACTTACTTTATCAAATCTCATCTCCACCACACAGGACAAGTTTGCATCTGTTATAGTTTTGGAGAAAATTGTGGTCATTTCATTTTTGCGCGAATGTGTTCAGATTCCTTTTTTATTGCATTTGGCACATGGTGACGATTATCTCGAGAGTGCAAAGTAGCCAAATGAAACTTTTACTGGATTTCCACTTACTTTATCAAATCTCATCTCCACCACACAGGACAAGTTTGCATCTGTTATAGTTTTGGAGAAAATTGTGGTCATTTCATTTTTGCGCAAATGTGTTCAGATTCCTTTTATATTGCATTTGGCACATGGTGACGATTATCTCGAGAGTGCAAAGTAGCCAAATGAAACTTTTACTGGATTTCCACTTACTTTATCAAATCTCATCTCCACCACACAGGACAAGTTTGCATCTGTTATAGTTTTGGAGAAAATTGTGGTCATTTCATTTTTGCGCGAATGTGTTCAGATTCCTGTTTTAATATTGCATTTGGCACATGGTGACGATTATCTCGAGAGTGCAAAGTAGCCAAATGAAACTTTTACTGGATTTCCACTTACTTTATCAAATCTCATCTCCACCACACAGGACAAGTTTGCATCTGTTATAGTTTTGGAGAAAATTGTGGTCATTTCATTTTTGCGCGAATGTGTTCAGATTCCTGTTTTAATATTGCATTTGGCACATGGTGACGATTATCTCGAGAGTGCAAAGTAGCCAAATGAAACTTTTACTGGATTTCCACTTACTTTATCAAATCTCATCTCCACCACACAGGACAAGTTTGCATCTGTTATAGTTTTGGAGAAAATTGTGGTCATTTCATTTTTGCGCGAATGTGTTCAGATTCCTTTTTTATTGCATTTGGCACATGGTGACGATTATCTCGAGAGTGCAAAGTAGCCAAATGAAACTTTTACTGGATTTCCACTTACTTTATCAAATCTCATCTCCACCACACAGGACAAGTTTGCATCTGTTATAGTTTTGGAGAAAATTGTGGTCATTTCATTTTTGCGCGAATGTGTTCAGATTCCTTTTTTATTGCATTTGGCACATGGTGACGATTATCTCGAGAGTGCAAAGTAGCCAAATGAAACTTTTACTGGATTTCCACTTACTTTATCAAATCTCATCTCCACCACACAGGACAAGTTTGCATCTGTTATAGTTTTGGAGAAAATTGTGGTCATTTTATTTTTGCGCGAATGTGTTCAGATTACTGTTTTATTGCATTTGGCACATGGTGACGATTATCTCGAGAGTGCAAAGTAGCCACATGAAACTTTTACTGGATTTCCACTTACTTTATCAAATCTCATCTCCACCACACAGGACAAGTTTGCATCTGTTATAGTTTTGGAGAAAATTGTGGTCATTTCATTTTTGCGCGAATGTGTTCAGATTACTGTTTTGTTGCATTTGGCACATGGTGACGATTATCTCGAGAGTGCAAAGTAGCCAAATGAAACTTTTACTGGATTTCCACTTACTTTATCAAATCTCATCTCCACCACACAGGACAAGTTTGCATCTGTTATAGTTTTGGAGAAAATTGTGGTCATTTCATTTTTGCGCGAATGTGTTCAGATTCCTGTTTTAATATTGCATTTGGCACATGGTGACGATTATCTCGAGAGTGCAAAGTAGCCAAATGAAACTTTTACTGGATTTCCACTTACTTTATCAAATCTCATCTCCACCACACAGGACAAGTTTGCATCTGTTATAGTTTTGGAGAAAATTGTGGTCATTTCATTTTTGCGCGAATGTGTTCAGATTCCTTTTTTATTGCATTTGGCACATGGTGACGATTATCTCGAGAGTGCAAAGTAGCCAAATGAAACTTTTACTGGATTTCCACTTACTTTATCAAATCTCATCTCCACCACCCAGGACAAGTTTGCATCTGTTATAGTTTTGGAGAAAATTGTGGTCATTTCATTTTTGCGCGAATGTGTTCAGATTCCTGTTTTAATATTGCATTTGGCACATGGTGACGATTATCTCGAGAGTGCAAAGTAGCCAAATGAAACTTTTACTGGATTTCCACTTACTTTATCAAATCTCATCTCCACCACACAGGACAAGTTTGCATCTGTTATAGTTTTGGAGAAAATTGTGGTCATTTCATTTTTGCGCGAATGTGTTCAGATTCCTTTTTTATTGCATTTGGCACATGGTGACGATTATCTCGAGAGTGCAAAGTAGCCAAATGAAACTTTTACTGGATTTCCACTTACTTTATCAAATCTCATCTCCACCACACAGGACAAGTTTGCATCTGTTATAGTTTTGGAGAAAATTGTGGTCATTTCATTTTTGCGCGAATGTGTTCAGATTCCTTTTTTATTGCATTTGGCACATGGTGACGATTATCTCGAGAGTGCAAAGTAGCCAAATGAAACTTTTACTGGATTTCCACTTACTTTATCAAATCTCATCTCCACCACACAGGACAAGTTTGCATCTGTTATAGTTTTGGAGAAAATTGTGGTCATTTCATTTTTGCGGGAATGTGTTCAGATTACTGTTTTAATATTGCATTTGGCACATGGTGACGATTATCTCGAGAGTGCAAAGTAGCCAAATGAAACTTTTACTGGATTTCCACTTACTTTATCAAACCTCATCTCCACCACACAGGACAAGTTTGCATCTGTTATAGTTTTGGAGAAAATTGTGGTCATTTCATTTTTGCGCGAATGTGTTCAGATTCCTTTTTTATTGCATTTGGCACATGGTGACGATTATCTCGAGAGTGCAAAGTAGCCAAATGAAACTTTTACTGGATTTCCACTTACTTTATCAAATCTCATCTCCACCACACAGGACAAGTTTGCATCTGTTATAGTTTTGGAGAAAATTGTGGTCATTTCATTTTTGCGCGAATGTGTTCAGATTCCTTTTTTATTGCATTTGGCACATGGTGACGATTATCTCGAGAGTGCAAAGTAGCCAAATGAAACTTTTACTGGATTTCCACTTACTTTATCAAATCTCATCTCCACCACACAGGACAAGTTTGCATCTGTTATAGTTTTGGAGAAAATTGTGGTCATTTCATTTTTGCGCGAATGTGTTCAGATTCCTGTTTTAATATTGCATTTGGCACATGGTGACGATTATCTCGAGAGTGCAAAGTAGCCAAATAAAACTTTTACTGGATTTCCACTTACTTTATCAAATCTCATCTCCACCACACAGGACAAGTTTGCATCTGTTATAGTTTTGGAGAAAATTGTGGTCATTTCATTTTTGCGCGAATGTGTTCAGATTCCTGTTTTAATATTGCATTTGGCACATGGTGACGATTATCTCAAGAGTGCAAAGTAGCCAAATGAAACTTTTACTGGATTTCCACTTACTTTATCAAATCTCATCTCCACCACACAGGACAAGTTTGCATCTGTTATAGTTTTGGAGAAAATTGTGGTCATTTCATTTTTGCGCGAATGTGTTCAGATTCCTTTTTTATTGCATTTGGCACATGGTGACGATTATCTCGAGAGTGCAAAGTAGCCAAATGAAACTTTTACTGGATTTCCACTTACTTTATCAAATCTCATCTCCACCACACAGGACAAGTTTGCATCTGTTATAGTTTTGGAGAAAATTGTGGTCATTTCATTTTTGCGCGAATGTGTTCAGATTCCTTTTTTATTGCATTTGGCACATGGTGACGATTATCTCGAGAGTGCAAAGTAGCCAAATTAAACTTTTACTGGATTTCCACTTACTTTATCAAATCTCATCTCCACCACACAGGACAAGTTTGCATCTGTTATAGTTTTGGAGAAAATTGTGGTCATTTCATTTTTGCGCGAATGTGTTTAGATTCCTTTTTTATTGCATTTGGCACATGGTGACGATTATCTCGAGAGTGCAAAGTAGCCAAATGAAACTTTTACTGGATTTCCACTTACTTTATCAAATCTCATCTCCACCACACAGGACAAGTTTGCATCTGTTATAGTTTTGGAGAAAATTGTGGTCATTTCATTTTTGCGCGAATGTGTTCAGATTACTGTTTTAATATTGCATTTGGCACATGGTGACGATTATCTCGAGAGTGCAAAGTAGCCAAATGAAACTTTTACTGGATTTCCACTTACTTTATCAAACCTCATCTCCACCACACAGGACAAGTTTGCATCTGTTATAGTTTTGGAGAAAATTGTGGTCATTTCATTTTTGCGCGAATGTGTTCAGATTCCTTTTTTATTGCATTTGGCACATGGTGACGATTATCTCGAGAGTGCAAAGTAGCCAAATGAAACTTTTACTGGATTTCCACTTACTTTATCAAACCTCATCTCCACCACACAGGACAAGTTTGCATCTGTTATAGTTTTGGAGAAAATTGTGGTCATTTCATTTTTGCGCGAATGTGTTCAGATTCCTTTTTTATTGCATTTGGCACATGGTGACGATTATCTCGAGAGTGCAAAGTAGCCAAATGAAACTTTTAATTTAATAAAATAAGTAGAAATCCACTAAAAGTTTTGTTTGGTTATCTTGCAATCCCGAGATAATCGTCTCCATGCTCCAAATCCATTTTAAAGCCATTTTTAAGGCATTTCGCGCATACATGAAATGAACACATTTTTCTCCAAAACTATAACAGATGCAAGCTTGTCCTGTTTGGTGGAGATGATATTTAATAAAATAAGTAGAAATCCACTAAACGTTTTGTTTGGTTATCTTGCAATCCCGAGATAATCGTCTCCATGCTCCAAATCCATTTTAAAGCCATTTTTAAGGCATTTCGCGCATACATGAAATGAACACATTTTTCTCCAAAACTATAACAGATGCAAGCTTGTCCTGTTTGGTGGAGATGATATTTAATAAAATAAGTAGAAATCCACTAAAAGTTTTGTTTGGTTATCTTGCAATCCCGAGATAATCGTCTCCATGCTCCAAATCCATTTTAAAGCCATTTTTAAGGCATTTCGCGCATACATGAAATGAACACATTTTTCTCCAAAACTATAACAGATGCAAGCTTGTCCTGTTTGGTGGAGATGATATTTAATAAAATAAGTAGAAATCCACTAAAAGTTTTGTTTGGTTATCTTGCAATCCCGAGATAATCGTCTCCATGCTCCAAATCCATTTTAAAGCCATTTTTAAGGCATTTCGCGCATACATGAAATGAACACATTTTTCTCCAAAACTATAACAGATGCAAGCTTGTCCTGTTTGGTGGAGATGATATTTAATAAAATAAGTAGAAATCCACTAAAAGTTTTGTTTGGTTATCTTGCAATCCCGAGATAATCGTCTCCATGCTCCAAATCCATTTTAAAGCCATTTTTAAGGCATTTCGCGCATACATGAAATGAACACATTTTTCTCCAAAACTATAACAGATGCAAGCTTGTCCTGTTTGGTGGAGATGATATTTAATAAAATAAGTAGAAATCCACTATAAGTTTTGTTTGGTTATCTTGCAATCCCGAGATAATCGTCTCCATGCTCCAAATCCATTTTAAAGCCATTTTTAAGGCATTTCGCGCATACATGAAATGAACACATTTTTCTCCAAAACTATAACAGATGCAAGCTTGTCCTGTTTGGTGGAGATGATATTTAATAAAATAAGTAGAAATCCACTAAAAGTTTTGTTTGGTTATCTTGCAATCCCGAGATAATCGTCTCCATGCTCCAAATCCATTTTAAAGCCATTTTTAAGGCATTTCGCGCATACATGAAATGAACACATTTTTCTCCAAAACTATAACAGATGCAAGCTTGTCCTGTTTGGTGGAGATGATATTTAATAAAATAAGTAGAAATCCACTAAAAGTTTTGTTTGGTTATCTTGCAATCCCGAGATAATCGTCTCCATGCTCCAAATCCATTTTAAAGCCATTTTTAAGGCATTTCGCGCATACATGAAATGAACACATTTTTCTCCAAAACTATAACAGATGCAAGCTTGTCCTGTTTGGTGGAGATGATATTTAATAAAATAAGTAGAAATCCACTAAAAGTTTTGTTTGGTTATCTTGCAATCCCGAGATAATCGTCTCCATGCTCCAAATCCATTTTAAAGCCATTTTTAAGGCATTTCGCGCATACATGAAATGAACACATTTTTCTCCAAAACTATAACAGATGCAAGCTTGTCCTGTTTGGTGGAGATGATATTTAATAAAATAAGTAGAAATCCACTAAAAGTTTTGTTTGGTTATCTTGCAATCCCGAGATAATCGTCTCCATGCTCCAAATCCATTTTAAAGCCATTTTTAAGGCAATTCGCGCATACATGAAATGAACAAATTTTTCTCCAAAACTATAACAGATGCAAGCTTGTCCTGTTTGGTGGAGATGATATTTAATAAAATAAGTAGAAATCCACTAAAAGATTTGTTTGGTTATCTTGCAATCCCGAGATAATCGTCTCCATGCTCCAAATCCATTTTAAAGCCATTTTTAAGGCATTTCGCGCATACATGAAATGAACACATTTTTCTCCAAAACTATAACAGATGCAAGCTTGTCCTGTTTGGTGGAGATGATATTTAATAAAATAAGTAGAAATCCACTAAAAGTTTTGTTTGGTTATCTTGCAATCCCGAGATAATCGTCTCCATGCTCCAAATCCATTTTAAAGCCATTTTTAAGGCACTTCGCGCATACATGAAATGAACACATTTTTCTCCAAAACTATAACAGATGCAAGCTTGTCCTGTTTGGTGGAGATGATATTTAATAAAATAAGTAGAAATCCACTAAAAGTTTTGTTTGGTTATCTTGCAATCCCGAGATAATCGTCTCCATGCTCCAAATCCATTTTAAAGCCATTTTTAAGGCATTTCGCGCATACATGAAATGAACACATTTTTCTCCAAAACTATAACAGATGCAAGCTTGTCCTGTTTGGTGGAGATGATATTTAATAAAATAAGTAGAAATCCACTAAAAGTTTTGTTTGGTTATCTTGCAATCCCGAGATAATCGTCTCCATGCTCCAAATCCATTTTAAAGCCATTTTTAAGGCATTTCGCGCATACATGAAATGAACACATTTTTCTCCAAAACTATAACATGCAAGCTTGTCCTGTTTGGTGGAGATGATATTTAATAAAATAAGTAGAAATCCACTAAAAGTTTTGTTTGGTTATCTTGCAATCCCGAGATAATCGTCTCCATGCTCCAAATCCATTTTAAAGCCATTTTTAAGGCATTTCGCGCATACATGAAATGAACACATTTTTCTCCAAAACTATAACAGATGCAAGCTTGTCCTGTTTGGTGGAGATGATATTTAATAAAATAAGTAGAAATCCACTAAAAGTTTTGTTTGGTTATCTTGCAATCCCGAGATAATCGTCTCCATGCTCCAAATCCATTTTAAAGCCATTTTTAAGGCATTTCGCGCATACATGAAATGAACACATTTTTCTCCAAAACTATAACAGATGCAAGCTTGTCCTGTTTGGTGGAGATGATATTTAATAAAATAAGTAGAAATCCACTAAAAGTTTTGTTTGGTTATCTTGCAATCCCGAGATAATCGTCTCCATGCTCCAAATCCATTTTAAAGCCATTTTTAAGGCATTTCGCGCATACATGAAATGAACACATTTTTCTCCAAAACTATAACAGATGCAAGCTTGTCCTGTTTGGTGGAGATGATATTTAATAAAATAAGTAGAAATCCACTAAAAGTTTTGTTTGGTTATCTTGCAATCCCGAGATAATCGTCTCCATGCTCCAAATCTATTTTAAAGCCATTTTTAAGGCATTTCGCGCATACATGAAATGAACACATTTTTCTCCAAAACTATAACAGATGCAAGCTTGTCCTGTTTGGTGGAGATGATATTTAATAAAATAAGTAGAAATCCACTAAAAGTTTTGTTTGGTTATCTTGCAATCCCGAGATAATCGTCTCCATGCTCCAAATCCATTTTAAAGCCATTTTTAAGGCATTTCGCGCATACATGAAATGAACACATTTTTCTCCAAAACTATAACAGATGCAAGCTTGTCCTGTTTGGTGGAGATGATATTTAATAAAATAAGTAGAAATCCACTAAAAGTTTTGTTTGGTTATCTTGCAATCCCGAGATAATCGTCTCCATGCTCCAAATCCATTTTAAAGCCATTTTTAAGGCATTTCGCGCATACATGAAATGAACACATTTTTCTCCAAAACTATAACAGATGCAAGCTTGTCCTGTTTGGTGGAGATGATATTTAATAAAATAAGTAGAAATCCACTAAAAGTTTTGTTTGGTTATCTTGCAATCCCGAAATAATCGTCTCCATGCTCCAAATCCATTTTAAAGCCATTTTTAAGGCATTTCGCGCATACATGAAATGAACACATTTTTCTCCAAAACTATAACAGATGCAAGCTTGTCCTGTTTGGTGGAGATGATATTTAATAAAATAAGTAGAAATCCACTAAACGTTTTGTTTGGTTATCTTGCAATCCCGAGATAATCGTCTCCATGCTCCAAATCCATTTTAAAGCCATTTTTAAGGCATTTCGCGCATACATGAAATGAACACATTTTTCTCCAAAACTATAACAGATGCAAGCTTGTCCTGTTTGGTGGAGATGATATTTAATAAAATAAGTAGAAATCCACTAAAAGTTTTGTTTGGTTATCTTGCAATCCCGAAATAATCGTCTCCATGCTCCAAATCCATTTTAAAGCCATTTTTAAGGCATTTCGCGCATACATGAAATGAACACATTTTTCTCCAAAACTATAACAGATGCAAGCTTGTCCTGTTTGGTGGAGATGATATTTAATAAAATAAGTAGAAATCCACTAAAAGTTTTGTTTGGTTATCTTGCAATCCCGAAATAATCGTCTCCATGCTCCAAATCCATTTTAAAGCCATTTTTAAGGCATTTCGCGCATACATGAAATGAACACATTTTTCTCCAAAACTATAACAGATGCAAGCTTGTCCTGTTTGGTGGAGATGATATTTAATAAAATAAGTAGAAATCCACTAAAAGTTTTGTTTGGTTATCTTGCAATCCCGAGATAATCGTCTCCATGCTCCAAATCCATTTTAAAGCCATTTTTAAGGCATTTCGCGCATACATGAAATGAACACATTTTTCTCCAAAACTATAACAGATGCAAGCTTGTCCTGTTTGGTGGAGATGATATTTAATAAAATAAGTAGAAATCCACTAAAAGTTTTGTTTGGTTATCTTGCAATCCCGAGATAATCGTCTCTATGCTCCAAATCCATTTTAAAGCCATTTTTAAGGCATTTCGCGCATACATGAAATGAACACATTTTTCTCCAAAACTATAACAGATGCAAGCTTGTCCTGTTTGGTGGAGATGATATTTAATAAAATAAGTAGAAATCCACTAAAAGTTTTGTTTGGTTATCTTGCAATCCCGAGATAATCGTCTCCATGCTCCAAATCTTTTTTAAAGCCATTTTTAAGGCATTTCGCGCATACATGAAATGAACACATTTTTCTCCAAAACTATAACAGATGCAAGCTTGTCCTGTTTGGTGGAGATGATATTTAATAAAATAAGTAGAAATCCACTAAAAGTTTTGTTTGGTTATCTTGCAATCCCGAGATAATCGTCTCCATGCTCCAAATCCATTTTAAAGCCATTTTTAAGGCATTTCGCGCATACATTAAATGAACACATTTTTCTCCAAAACTATAACAGATGCAAGCTTGTCTTGTTTGGTGGAGATGATATTTAATAAAATAAATAGAAATCCACTAAAAGTTTTGTTTGGTTATCTTGCAATCCCGAGATAATCGTCTCCATGCTCCAAATCCATTTTAAAGCCATTTTTAAGGCATTTCGCGCATACATGAAATGAACACATTTTTCTCCAAAACTATAACAGATGCAAGCTTGTCCTGTTTGGTGGAGATGATATTGAATAAAATAAGTAGAAATCCACTAAAAGTTTTGTTTGGTTATCTTGCAATCCCGAGATAATCGTCTCCATGCTCCAAATCCATTTTAAAGCCATTTTTAAGGCATTTCGCGCATACATGAAATGAACACATTTTTCTCCAAAACTATAACAGATGCAAGCTTGTCTTGTTTGGTGGAGATGATATTTAATAAAATAAATAGAAATCCACTAAAAGTTTTGTTTGGTTATCTTGCAATCCCGAGATAATCGTCTCCATGCTCCAAATCCATTTTAAAGCCATTTTTAAGGCATTTCGCGCATACATGAAATGAACACATTTTTCTCCAAAACTATAACAGATGCAAGCTTGTCCTGTTTGGTAGAGATGATATTTAATAAAATAAGTAGAAATCCACTAAAAGTTTTGTTTGGTTATCTTGCAATCCCGAGATAATCGTCTCCATGCTCCAAATCCATTTTAAAGCCATTTTTAAGGCATTTCGCGCATACATGAAATGAACACATTTTTCTCCAAAACTATAACAGATGCAAGCTTGTCCTGTTTGGTGGAGATGATATTTAATAAAATAAGTAGAAATCCACTAAAAGTTTTGTTTGGTTATCTTGCAATCCCGAAATAATCGTCTCCATGCTCCAAATCCATTTTAAAGCCATTTTTAAGGCATTTCGCGCATACATGAAATGAACACATTTTTCTCCAAAACTATAACAGATGCAAGCTTGTCCTGTTTGGTGGAGATGATATTTAATAAAATAAGTAGAAATCCACTAAACGTTTTGTTTGGTTATCTTGCAATCCCGAGATAATCGTCTCCATGCTCCAAATCCATTTTAAAGCCATTTTTAAGGCATTTCGCGCATACATGAAATGAACACATTTTTCTCCAAAACTATAACAGATGCAAGCTTGTCCTGTTTGGTGGAGATGATATTTAATAAAATAAGTAGAAATCCACTAAACGTTTTGTTTGGTTATCTTGCAATCCCGAAATAATCGTCTCCATGCTCCAAATCCATTTTAAAGCCATTTTTAAGGCATTTCGCGCATACATGAAATGAACACATTTTTCTCCAAAACTATAACAGATGCAAGCTTGTCCTGTTTGGTGGAGATGATATTTAATAAAATAAGTAGAAATCCACTAAAAGTTTTGTTTGGTTATCTTGCAATCCCGAAATAATCGTCTCCATGCTCCAAATCCATTTTAAAGCCATTTTTAAGGCATTTCGCGCATACATGAAATGAACACATTTTTCTCCAAAACTATAACAGATGCAAGCTTGTCCTGTTTGGTGGAGATGATATTTAATAAAATAAGTAGAAATCCACTAAAAGTTTTGTTTGGTTATCTTGCAATCCCGAGATAATCGTCTCCATGCTCCAAATCCATTTTAAAGCCATTTTTAAGGCATTTCGCGCATACATGAAATGAACACATTTTTCTCCAAAACTATAACAGATGCAAGCTTGTCCTGTTTGGTGGAGATGATATTTAATAAAATAAGTAGAAATCCACTAAAAGTTTTGTTTGGTTATCTTGCAATCCCGAGATAATCGTCTCCATGCTCCAAATCCATTTTAAAGCCATTTTTAAGGCATTTCGCGCATACATGAAATGAACACATTTTTCTCCAAAACTATAACAGATGCAAGCTTGTCCTGTTTGGTGGAGATGATATTTAATAAAATAAGTAGAAATCCACTAAAAGTTTTGTTTGGTTATCTTGCAATCCCGAGATAATCGTCTCCATGCTCCAAATCCATTTTAAAGCCATTTTTAAGGCATTTCGCGCATACATGAAATGAACACATTTTTCTCCAAAACTATAACAGATGCAAGCTTGTCCTGTTTGGTGGAGATGATATTTAATAAAATAAGTAGAAATCCACTAAAGTTTTGTTTGGTTATCTTGCAATCCCGAGATAATCGTCTCCATGCTCCAAATCCATTTTAAAGCCATTTTTAAGGCATTTCGCGCATACATGAAATTAACACATTTTTCTCCAAAACTATAACAGATGCAAGCTTGTCCTGTTTGGTGGAGATGATATTTAATAAAATAAGTAGAAATCCACTAAAAGTTTTGTTTGGCTATCTTGCAATCCCGAGATAATCGTCTCCATGCTCCAAATCCATTTTAAAGCCATTATTAAGGCATTTCGCGCATACATGAAATGAACACATTTTTCTCCAAAACTATAACAGATGCAAGCTTGTCCTGTTTGGTGGAGATGATATTTAATAAAATAAGTAGAAATCCACTAAAAGTTTTGTTTGGTTATCTTGCAATCCCGAAATAATCGTCTCCATGCTCCAAATCCATTTTAAAGCCATTTTTAAGGCATTTCGCGCATACATGAAATGAACACATTTTTCTCCAAAACTATAACAGATGCAAGCTTGTCCTGTTTGGTGTAGATGATATTTAATAAAATAAGTAGAAATCCACTAAAAGTTTTGTTTGGTTATCTTGCAATCCCGAGATAATCGTCTCCATGCTCCAAATCCATTTTAAAGCCATTTTTAAGGCATTTCGCGCATACATGAAATGAACACATTTTTCTCCAAAACTATAACAGATGCAAGCTTGTCCTGTTTGGTGGAGATGATATTTAATAAAATAAGTAGAAATCCACTAAAAGTTTTGTTTGGTTATCTTGCAATCCCGAGATAATCGTCTCCATGCTCCAAATCCATTTTAAAGCCATTTTTAAGGCATTTCGCGCATACATGAAATGAACACATTTTTCTCCAAAACTATAACAGATGCAAGCTTGTCCTGTTTGGTGGAGATGATATTTAATAAAATAAGTAGAAATCCACTAAAAGTTTTGTTTGGTTATCTTGCAATCCCGAGATAATCGTCTCCATGCTCCAAATCCATTTTAAAGCCATTTTTAAGGCATTTCGCGCATACATGAAATGAACACATTTTTCTCCAAAACTATAACAGATGCAAGCTTGTCCTGTTTGGTGGAGATGATATTTAATAAAATAAGTAGAAATCCACTAAAAGTTTTGTTTGGTTATCTTGCAATCCCGAGATAATCGTCTCCATGCTCCAAATCCATTTTAAAGCCATTTTTAAGGCATTTCGCGCATACATGAAATTAACACATTTTTCTCCAAAACTATAACAGATGCAAGCTTGTCCTGTTTGGTGGAGATGATATTTAATAAAATAAGTAGAAATCCACTAAAAGTTTTGTTTGGTTATCTTGCAATCCCGAGATAATCGTCTCCATGCTCCAAATCCATTTTAAAGCCATTTTTAAGGCATTTCGCGCATACATGAAATGAACACATTTTTCTCCAAAACTATAACAGATGCAAGCTTGTCCTGTTTGGTGGAGATGATATTTAATAAAATAAGTAGAAATCCACTAAAAGTTTTGTTTGGTTATCTTGCAATCCCGAGATAATCGTCTCCATGCTCCAAATCCATTTTAAAGCCATTTTTAAGGCATTTCGCGCATACATGAAATGAACACATTTTTCTCCAAAACTATAACAGATGCAAGCTTGTCCTGTTTGGTGGAGATGATATTTAATAAAATAAGTAGAAATCCACTAAAAGTTTTGTTTGGTTATCTTGCAATCCCGAGATAATCGTCTCCATGCTCCAAATCCATTTTAAAGCCATTTTTAAGGCATTTCGCGCATACATGAAATGAACACATTTTTCTCCAAAACTATAACAGATGCAAGCTTGTCCTGTTTGGTGGAGATGATATTTAATAAAATAAGTAGAAATCCACTAAAAGTTTTGTTTGGTTATCTTGCAATCCCGAGATAATCGTCTCCATGCTCCAAATCCATTTTAAAGCCATTATTAAGGCATTTCGCGCATACATGAAATGAACACATTTTTCTCCAAAACTATAACAGATGCAAGCTTGTCCTGTTTGGTGGAGATGATATTTAATAAAATAAGTAGAAATCCACTAAAAGTTTTGTTTGGTTATCTTGCAATCCCGAGATAATCGTCTCCATGCTCCAAATCCATTTTAAAGCCATTTTTAAGGCATTTCGCGCATACATGAAATGAACACATTTTTCTCCAAAACTATAACAGATGCAAGCTTGTCCTGTTTGGTGGAGATGATATTTAATAAAATAAGTAGAAATCCACTAAAAGTTTTGTTTGGTTATCTTGCAATCCCGAGATAATCGTCTCCATGCTCCAAATCCATTTTAAAGCCATTTTTAAGGCATTTCGCGCATACATGAAATGAACACATTTTTCTCCAAAACTATAACAGATGCAAGCTTGTCCTGTTTGGTGGAGATGATATTTAATAAAATAAGTAGAAATCCACTAAAAGTTTTGTTTGGTTATCTTGCAATCCCGAGATAATCGTCTCCATGCTCCAAATCCATTTTAAAGCCATTTTTAAGGCATTTCGCGCATACATGAAATGAACACATTTTTCTCCAAAACTATAACAGATGCAAGCTTGTCCTGTTTGGTGGAGATGATATTTAATAAAATAAGTAGAAATCCACTAAAAGTTTTGTTTGGTTATCTTGCAATCCCGAGATAATCGTCTCCATGCTCCAAATCCATTTTAAAGCCATTTTTAAGGCATTTCGCGCATACATGAAATGAACACATTTTTCTCCAAAACTATAACAGATGCAAGCTTGTCCTGTTTGGTGGAGATGATATTTAATAAAATAAGTAGAAATCCACTAAAAGTTTTGTTTGGTTATCTTGCAATCCCGAGATAATCGTCTCCATGCTCCAAATCCATTTTAAAGCCATTTTTAAGGCATTTCGCGCATACATGAAATGAACACATTTTTCTCCAAAACTATAACAGATGCAAGCTTGTCCTGTTTGGTGGAGATGATATTTAATAAAATAAGTAGAAATCCACTAAAAGTTTTGTTTGGTTATCTTGCAATCCCGAGATAATCGTCTCCATGCTCCAAATCCATTTTAAAGCCATTTTTAAGGCATTTCGCGCATACATGAAATGAACACATTTTTCTCCAAAACTATAACAGATGCAAGCTTGTCCTGTTTGGTGGAGATGATATTTAATAAAATAAGTAGAAATCCACTAAAAGTTTTGTTTGGTTATCTTGCAATCCCGAGATAATCGTCTCCATGCTCCAAATCCATTTTAAAGCCATTTTTAAGGCATTTCGCGCATACATGAAATGAACACATTTTTTCCAAAACTATAACAGATGCAAGCTTGTCCTGTTTGGTGGAGATGATATTTAATAAAATAAGTAGAAATCCACTAAAAGTTTTGTTTGGTTATCTTGCAATCCCGAGATAATCGTCTCCATGCTCCAAATCCATTTTAAAGCCATTTTTAAGGCATTTCGCGCATACATGAAATGAACACATTTTTCTCCAAAACTATAACAGATGCAAGCTTGTCCTGTTTGGTGGAGATGATATTTAATAAAATAAGTAGAAATCCACTAAAAGTTTTGTTTGGTTATCTTGCAATCCCGAGATAATCGTCTCCATGCTCCAAATCCATTTTAAAGCCATTTTTAAGGCATTTCGCGCATACATGAAATGAACACATTTTTCTCCAAAACTATAACAGATGCAAGCTTGTCCTGTTTGGTGGAGATGATATTTAATAAAATAAGTAGAAATCCACTAAAAGTTTTGTTTGGTTATCTTGCAATCCCGAGATAATCGTCTCCATGCTCCAAATCTATTTTAAAGCCATTTTTAAGGCATTTCGCGCATACATGAAATGAACACATTTTTCTCCAAAACTATAACAGATGCAAGCTTGTCCTGTTTGGTGGAGATGATATTTAATAAAATAAGTAGAAATCCACTAAAAGTTTTGTTTGGTTATCTTGCAATCCCGAGATAATCGTCTCCATGCTCCAAATCCATTTTAAAGCCATTTTTAAGGCATTTCGCGCATACATGAAATGAACACATTTTTCTCCAAAACTATAACAGATGCAAGCTTGTCCTGTTTGGTGGAGATGATATTTAATAAAATAAGTAGAAATCCACTAAAAGTTTTGTTTGGTTATCTTGCAATCCCGAGATAATCGTCTCCATGCTCCAAATCCATTTTAAAGCCATTTTTAAGGCATTTCGCGCATACATGAAATGAACACATTTTTCTCCAAAACTATAACAGATGCAAGCTTGTCCTGTTTGGTGGAGATGATATTTAATAAAATAAGTAGAAATCCACTAAAAGTTTTGTTTGGTTATCTTGCAATCCCGAGATAATCGTCTCCATGCTCCAAATCCATTTTAAAGCCATTTTTAAGGCATTTCGCGCATACATGAAATGAACACATTTTTCTCCAAAACTATAACAGATGCAAGCTTGTCCTGTTTGGTGGAGATGATATTTAATAAAATAAGTAGAAATCCACTAAAAGTTTTGTTTGGTTATCTTGCAATCCCGAGATAATCGTCTCCATGCTCCAAATCCATTTTAAAGCCATTTTAAGGCATTTCGCGCATACATGAAATGAACACATTTTTCTCCAAAACTATAACAGATGCAAGCTTGTCCTGTTTGGTGGAGATGATATTTAATAAAATAAGTAGAAATCCACTAAAAGTTTTGTTTGGTTATCTTGCAATCCCGAGATAATCGTCTCCATGCTCCAAATCCATTTTAAAGCCATTTTTAAGGCATTTCGCGCATACATGAAATGAACACATTTTTCTCCAAAACTATAACAGATGCAAGCTTGTCCTGTTTGGTGGAGATGATATTTAATAAAATAAGTAGAAATCCACTAAAAGTTTTGTTTGGTTATCTTGCAATCCCGAGATAATCGTCTCCATGCTCCAAATCCATTTTAAAGCCATTTTTAAGGCATTTCGCGCATACATGAAATGAACACATTTTTCTCCAAAACTATAACAGATGCAAGCTTGTCCTGTTTGGTGGAGATGATATTTAATAAAATAAGTAGAAATCCACTAAAAGTTTTGTTTGGTTATCTTGCAATCCCGAGATAATCGTCTCCATGCTCCAAATCCATTTTAAAGCCATTTTTAAGGCATTTCGCGCATACATGAAATGAACACATTTTTCTCCAAAACTATAACAGATGCAAGCTTGTCCTGTTTGGTGGAGATGATATTTAATAAAATAAGTAGAAATCCACTAAAAGTTTTGTTTGGTTATCTTGCAATCCCGAGATAATCGTCTCCATGCTCCAAATCCATTTTAAAGCCATTTTTAAGGCATTTCGCGCATACATGAAATGAACACATTTTTCTCCAAAACTATAACAGATGCAAGCTTGTCCTGTTTGGTGGAGATGATATTTAATAAAATAAGTAGAAATCCACTAAAAGTTTTGTTTGGTTATCTTGCAATCCCGAGATAATCGTCTCCATGCTCCAAATCCATTTTAAAGCCATTTTTAAGGCATTTCGCGCATACATGAAATGAACACATTTTTCTCCAAAACTATAACAGATGCAAGCTTGTCCTGTTTGGTGGAGATGATATTTAATAAAATAAGTAGAAATCCACTAAAAGTTTTGTTTGGTTATCTTGCAATCCCGAGATAATCGTCTCCATGCTCCAAATCCATTTTAAAGCCATTTTTAAGGCATTTCGCGCATACATGAAATGAACACATTTTTCTCCAAAACTATAACAGATGCAAGCTTGTCCTGTTTGGTGGAGATGATATTTAATAAAATAAGTAGAAATCCACTAAAAGTTTTGTTTGGTTATCTTGCAATCCCGAGATAATCGTCTCCATGCTCCAAATCCATTTTAAAGCCATTTTTAAGGCATTTCGCGCATACATGAAATGAACACATTTTTCTCCAAAACTATAACAGATGCAAGCTTGTCCTGTTTGGTGGAGATGATATTTAATAAAATAAGTAGAAATCCACTAAAAGTTTTGTTTGGTTATCTTGCAATCCCGAGATAATCGTCTCCATGCTCCAAATCCTATTTTAAAGCCATTTTTAAGGCATTTCGCGCATACATGAAATGAACACATTTTTCTCCAAAACTATAACAGATGCAAGCTTGTCCTGTTTGGTGGAGATGATATTTAATAAAATAAGTAGAAATCCACTAAAAGTTTTGTTTGGTTATCTTGCAATCCCGAGATAATCGTCTCCATGCTCCAAATCCATTTTAAAGCCATTTTTAAGGCATTTCGCGCATACATGAAATGAACACATTTTTCTCCAAAACTATAACAGATGCAAGCTTGTCCTGTTTGGTGGAGATGATATTTAATAAAATAAGTAGAAATCCACTAAAAGTTTTGTTTGGTTATCTTGCAATCCCGAGATAATCGTCTCCATGCTCCAAATCCATTTTAAAGCCATTTTTAAGGCATTTCGCGCATACATGAAATGAACACATTTTTCTCCAAAACTATAACAGATGCAAGCTTGTCCTGTTTGGTGGAGATGATATTTAATAAAATAAGTAGAAATCCACTAAAAGTTTTGTTTGGTTATCTTGCAATCCCGAGATAATCGTCTCCATGCTCCAAATCCATTTTAAAGCCATTTTTAAGGCATTTCGCGCATACATGAAATGAACACATTTTTCTCCAAAACTATAACAGATGCAAGCTTGTCCTGTTTGGTGGAGATGATATTTAATAAAATAAGTAGAAATCCACTAAAAGTTTTGTTTGGTTATCTTGCAATCCCGAGATAATCGTCTCCATGCTCCAAATCCATTTTAAAGCCATTTTTAAGGCATTTCGCGCATACATGAAATGAACACATTTTTCTCCAAAACTATAACAGATGCAAGCTTGTCCTGTTTGGTGGAGATGATATTTAATAAAATAAGTAGAAATCCACTAAAAGTTTTGTTTGGTTATCTTGCAATCCCGAGATAATCGTCTCCATGCTCCAAATCCATTTTAAAGCCATTTTTAAGGCATTTCGCGCATACATGAAATTAACACATTTTTCTCCAAAACTATAACAGATGCAAGCTTGTCCTGTTTGGTGGAGATGATATTTAATAAAATAAGTAGAAATCCACTAAAAGTTTTGTTTGGTTATCTTGCAATCCCGAAATAATCGTCTCCATGCTCCAAATCCATTTTAAAGCCATT